>NW_026992127.1:0-25316 GCF_029215605.1 Mirounga angustirostris | reverse complement strand
TTCTGCAGCGGCCTGAGGCTCCCACGGAAAATGGTTTGGGACTCCGTTGCAGTGCGCTCACGCATGCACACAGCAACACGCTTCCAGCCTCAGGAAGGCCTATTTCCGCTGAAGCAGGAATTCTCTCCGCACTTGTTCCTTCGACTTAGGTGCTTGGCTTTAGGCCTGCAGGCACACACGGGGCAACGGTACCAGCCCCGTAACCCAGGAGGGAGCTGACAGCTGCCTTCTGCACCGGCCTGTTTCTCCATCGAGTTTACGTATGGAACCCGTCCCCAGGCTCTCACCCACAGTGCAGAGTAAACTGCTTCCCCCCACAGACCATGACACCAGTGAGGAGTCGTGCTCGGCCTTCTTCCGGGGCCTGAGTCTCCCGCGGAAAATGGTTGGGGACTCCCTTGCCGTTCTCTCACGCATGCACACAGCAACATGCTTCCAGCCTCGGGAAGGCCTCTTTTCGCTGAAGCAGGAATTCTCTACACACTTGTTCCTTCGACTGAGGGGCTTGGCTGTAGGCCTGCAGGCACACCCGGGGCAAGGGGACCGGCCTCCTCCACAAGAGGTGAGTTGAGAGCGGCCTTCCGCAGCGGCCTGTTTCTCGCTCCATTTCACGGACGGGACCCTTTCCCCCGTCTCTCCTGCACGAGCACTGTGAAATTCCTCTGGCTTCAGGAACGGCAATGTTAACTAAAGCGCAGGAACTCTCTAGCATTGATTCCTGGTGTTAGTAGCCCGGTAACCAGGCATCCAGGCACCCAGGGCAGGGCAGGGCGGATCTCCTAAAACAACAGCGGAGTCGACAGCAGCCTTCCTTACAGGCCTGCTTCTCACTCCGGGTTCCGTTTGGGTTCCATTTCTCATGCGTTCACAGAAACACACACGAGATGAAGTGCACGCTCAGGAAGGGCGATCTGTGCCGAGGCACGGGTTCTCTCCAGTGTGGCTCCTTTGCGTCGGGTGGACGGCCCTTAGGACCCCCCGCACACGCGGGAGAGCCGACCTAGGTTCCCGAAACAAGAGTTGAGTCGAGGGGTGCCTTCTGCCCATGCTTCTTTCTCCCTCGGAATTCTGCTGGGACTCACTCCCCACGCTTGCCCTGAAGCAGAGTTGAAAAGGCTGCCACCCTGTGGAGAGGCATTGAATGAGCTGAAGCCGGGCTTCTTTACCGGCTTCTTTCTGCCAAATCAGCGTGGAGCCCTTAGCATTCCTAGGCACGCATGGGGCAGTAAGGGTGAGCTTCAGGTAACAAGAGCTGAGTCGAGAGGTGCCTTCCGGCCCGGACTTCCTCTCCCTCGGTTTCACGTGAGGAACCCGTTCCCCAGGCTCTCCCCCACGGTAGCCTGGAAACTGCTTCCTCCCTCAGAGAGGTGGATGGCAGCTAAAGCACGGTTTCTCTACCGTGTTGTCTCTTCGAGTTCGAACGCTAGCGATTAGGCTTCCGTGCGAAAGTGAGGCCGCAGAGCTAGCTTCCTGAAACAAGTGGGGAGCCGTGTGCTGCCTTCGGCCAGGGCCTGAGTCTCACCCGGAAAAGGCCTCCGGACTCCCTTGCAGTGCTCTCACGCATTGCCACAGCAAAATGCTTGCACCCTCAGGAACGGCTCTTTCGGCTGAAGCACGGGTTCTCAGCAGAGTTGTTCCTTCGAGTTAGGGGGTTGCCTTCAAGCCTGCACGCACACACGGGGCAACGGGAGTAGGCGCGTAAACAAGAGGTGAGCTGAGAGCTGCCTTCCGCGCCGGCCTTGGTGCTCCCTCGATTTTACGGGTGGAACCCGTTCCCCAGGCTCTCAGCTACAGTACACGGTAAACTGCTTCCTCCCACAGACCATGACACAAGTGGGGAGTCGTGCTCTGCTTTCTTCCGGGGCCTGAGTCTCCCACGGAAAATGTTTTGGGACTCCCTTGCAGTTCTCTCACGCATGCACACAGCAACATGCTTCCAGCCTCAGGAAGGCCTCTTTTCGCTGAAGCAGGAATTCTCTGCAGACTTGTTCCCTCCACTTAGGTGCTTGGCTTCAGGCCTGCAGGCACACACGGGGCAACGGTACCAGCCTCGTAAACAAGGAGTGAGCTGACAGCTGCCTTCGGCACCGGCCTGTTTCTCCATCGAGTTTACGAATGGAACCCGTCCGCAGGCTCTCACCCACAGTGCAGAGTGAACTGCTTCCTCCCACAGACCACGACACCAGTGGGGAGTCGTGCTCGGCCTTCTTCCGGGGCCTGAGTCTCCCGCGGAAAATGGTTGGGGACTCCCTTGCCGTTCTCTCACGCATGCACACAGCAACATGCTTCCAGCCTCGGGAAGGCCTCTTTTCGCTGAAGCAGGAATTCTCCACACACTTGTTCCTTCGACTCAGGGGCTTGGCTTTAGGCCTGCAGGCACACGTACGGGGCAACGGTACCAGCCTCGTAAACAAGGAGTGAGTCGACAGCTGCCTTCTGCGCCGGCCTGGTTCTGCCTCGATTTTACCTATGGAACCCGCCCCCCCCCCCCCCCCAGGACCTCACCCACACTGCAGCATAAACTGCTTCCTCCCACAGAGGGGTCGACGGTAGCCAAAGCACGGCTTCTGTACACTGTTGTTTCTTCGAGGTAGAACGCAAGCGATTAGACTTCCGTGCACAAGTGGGGCCGCAGGGCTAGCTTCCTGAAACACGTGGGGAGTCGTGTGCTGCCTTCTGCAGCGGCCTGAGGCTCCCACGGAAAATGGTTTGGGACTCCGTTGCAGTGCGCTCACGCATGCACACAGCAACACGCTTCCAGCCTCAGGAAGGCCTATTTCCGCTGAAGCAGGAATTCTCTCCGCACTTGTTCCTTCGACTTAGGTGCTTGGCTTTAGGCCTGCAGGCACACACGGGGCAACGGTACCAGCCCCGTAACCCAGGAGGGAGCTGACAGCTGCCTTCTGCACCGGCCTGTTTCTCCATCGAGTTTACGTATGGAACCCGTCCCCAGGCTCTCACCCACAGTGCAGAGTAAACTGCTTCCCCCCACAGACCATGACACCAGTGAGGAGTCGTGCTCGGCCTTCTTCCGGGGCCTGAGTCTCCCGCGGAAAATGGTTGGGGACTCCCTTGCCGTTCTCTCACGCATGCACACAGCAACATGCTTCCAGCCTCGGGAAGGCCTCTTTTCGCTGAAGCAGGAATTCTCTACACACTTGTTCCTTCGACTGAGGGGCTTGGCTGTAGGCCTGCAGGCACACCCGGGGCAAGGGGACCGGCCTCCTCCACAAGAGGTGAGTTGAGAGCGGCCTTCCGCAGCGGCCTGTTTCTCGCTCCATTTCACGGACGGGACCCTTTCCCCCGTCTCTCCTGCACGAGCACTGTGAAATTCCTCTGGCTTCAGGAACGGCAATGTTAACTAAAGCGCAGGAACTCTCTAGCATTGATTCCTGGTGTTAGTAGCCCGGTAACCAGGCATCCAGGCACCCAGGGCAGGGCAGGGCGGATCTCCTAAAACAACAGCGGAGTCGACAGCAGCCTTCCTTACAGGCCTGCTTCTCACTCCGGGTTCCGTTTGGGTTCCATTTCTCATGCGTTCACAGAAACACACACGAGATGAAGTGCACGCTCAGGAAGGGCGATCTGTGCCGAGGCACGGGTTCTCTCCAGTGTGGCTCCTTTGCGTCGGGTGGACGGCCCTTAGGACCCCCCGCACACGCGGGAGAGCCGACCTAGGTTCCCGAAACAAGAGTTGAGTCGAGGGGTGCCTTCTGCCCATGCTTCTTTCTCCCTCGGAATTCTGCTGGGACTCACTCCCCACGCTTGCCCTGAAGCAGAGTTGAAAAGGCTGCCACCCTGTGGAGAGGCATTGAATGAGCTGAAGCCGGGCTTCTTTACCGGCTTCTTTCTGCCAAATCAGCGTGGAGCCCTTAGCATTCCTAGGCACGCATGGGGCAGTAAGGGTGAGCTTCAGGTAACAAGAGCTGAGTCGAGAGGTGCCTTCCGGCCCGGACTTCCTCTCCCTCGGTTTCACGTGAGGAACCCGTTCCCCAGGCTCTCCCCCACGGTAGCCTGGAAACTGCTTCCTCCCTCAGAGAGGTGGATGGCAGCTAAAGCACGGTTTCTCTACCGTGTTGTCTCTTCGAGTTCGAACGCTAGCGATTAGGCTTCCGTGCGAAAGTGAGGCCGCAGAGCTAGCTTCCTGAAACAAGTGGGGAGCCGTGTGCTGCCTTCGGCCAGGGCCTGAGTCTCACCCGGAAAAGGCCTCCGGACTCCCTTGCAGTGCTCTCACGCATTGCCACAGCAAAATGCTTGCACCCTCAGGAACGGCTCTTTCGGCTGAAGCACGGGTTCTCAGCAGAGTTGTTCCTTCGAGTTAGGGGGTTGCCTTCAAGCCTGCACGCACACACGGGGCAACGGGAGTAGGCGCGTAAACAAGAGGTGAGCTGAGAGCTGCCTTCCGCGCCGGCCTTGGTGCTCCCTCGATTTTACGGGTGGAACCCGTTCCCCAGGCTCTCAGCTACAGTACACGGTAAACTGCTTCCTCCCACAGACCATGACACAAGTGGGGAGTCGTGCTCTGCTTTCTTCCGGGGCCTGAGTCTCCCACGGAAAATGTTTTGGGACTCCCTTGCAGTTCTCTCACGCATGCACACAGCAACATGCTTCCAGCCTCAGGAAGGCCTCTTTTCGCTGAAGCAGGAATTCTCTGCAGACTTGTTCCCTCCACTTAGGTGCTTGGCTTCAGGCCTGCAGGCACACACGGGGCAACGGTACCAGCCTCGTAAACAAGGAGTGAGCTGACAGCTGCCTTCGGCACCGGCCTGTTTCTCCATCGAGTTTACGAATGGAACCCGTCCGCAGGCTCTCACCCACAGTGCAGAGTGAACTGCTTCCTCCCACAGACCACGACACCAGTGGGGAGTCGTGCTCGGCCTTCTTCCGGGGCCTGAGTCTCCCGCGGAAAATGGTTGGGGACTCCCTTGCCGTTCTCTCACGCATGCACACAGCAACATGCTTCCAGCCTCGGGAAGGCCTCTTTTCGCTGAAGCAGGAATTCTCCACACACTTGTTCCTTCGACTCAGGGGCTTGGCTTTAGGCCTGCAGGCACACGTACGGGGCAACGGTACCAGCCTCGTAAACAAGGAGTGAGTCGACAGCTGCCTTCTGCGCCGGCCTGGTTCTGCCTCGATTTTACCTATGGAACCCGCCCCCCCCCCCCCCCCAGGACCTCACCCACACTGCAGCATAAACTGCTTCCTCCCACAGAGGGGTCGACGGTAGCCAAAGCACGGCTTCTGTACACTGTTGTTTCTTCGAGGTAGAACGCAAGCGATTAGACTTCCGTGCACAAGTGGGGCCGCAGGGCTAGCTTCCTGAAACACGTGGGGAGTCGTGTGCTGCCTTCTGCAGCGGCCTGAGGCTCCCACGGAAAATGGTTTGGGACTCCGTTGCAGTGCGCTCACGCATGCACACAGCAACACGCTTCCAGCCTCAGGAAGGCCTATTTCCGCTGAAGCAGGAATTCTCTCCGCACTTGTTCCTTCGACTTAGGTGCTTGGCTTTAGGCCTGCAGGCACACACGGGGCAACGGTACCAGCCCCGTAACCCAGGAGGGAGCTGACAGCTGCCTTCTGCACCGGCCTGTTTCTCCATCGAGTTTACGTATGGAACCCGTCCCCAGGCTCTCACCCACAGTGCAGAGTAAACTGCTTCCCCCCACAGACCATGACACCAGTGAGGAGTCGTGCTCGGCCTTCTTCCGGGGCCTGAGTCTCCCGCGGAAAATGGTTGGGGACTCCCTTGCCGTTCTCTCACGCATGCACACAGCAACATGCTTCCAGCCTCGGGAAGGCCTCTTTTCGCTGAAGCAGGAATTCTCTACACACTTGTTCCTTCGACTGAGGGGCTTGGCTGTAGGCCTGCAGGCACACCCGGGGCAAGGGGACCGGCCTCCTCCACAAGAGGTGAGTTGAGAGCGGCCTTCCGCAGCGGCCTGTTTCTCGCTCCATTTCACGGACGGGACCCTTTCCCCCGTCTCTCCTGCACGAGCACTGTGAAATTCCTCTGGCTTCAGGAACGGCAATGTTAACTAAAGCGCAGGAACTCTCTAGCATTGATTCCTGGTGTTAGTAGCCCGGTAACCAGGCATCCAGGCACCCAGGGCAGGGCAGGGCGGATCTCCTAAAACAACAGCGGAGTCGACAGCAGCCTTCCTTACAGGCCTGCTTCTCACTCCGGGTTCCGTTTGGGTTCCATTTCTCATGCGTTCACAGAAACACACACGAGATGAAGTGCACGCTCAGGAAGGGCGATCTGTGCCGAGGCACGGGTTCTCTCCAGTGTGGCTCCTTTGCGTCGGGTGGACGGCCCTTAGGACCCCCCGCACACGCGGGAGAGCCGACCTAGGTTCCCGAAACAAGAGTTGAGTCGAGGGGTGCCTTCTGCCCATGCTTCTTTCTCCCTCGGAATTCTGCTGGGACTCACTCCCCACGCTTGCCCTGAAGCAGAGTTGAAAAGGCTGCCACCCTGTGGAGAGGCATTGAATGAGCTGAAGCCGGGCTTCTTTACCGGCTTCTTTCTGCCAAATCAGCGTGGAGCCCTTAGCATTCCTAGGCACGCATGGGGCAGTAAGGGTGAGCTTCAGGTAACAAGAGCTGAGTCGAGAGGTGCCTTCCGGCCCGGACTTCCTCTCCCTCGGTTTCACGTGAGGAACCCGTTCCCCAGGCTCTCCCCCACGGTAGCCTGGAAACTGCTTCCTCCCTCAGAGAGGTGGATGGCAGCTAAAGCACGGTTTCTCTACCGTGTTGTCTCTTCGAGTTCGAACGCTAGCGATTAGGCTTCCGTGCGAAAGTGAGGCCGCAGAGCTAGCTTCCTGAAACAAGTGGGGAGCCGTGTGCTGCCTTCGGCCAGGGCCTGAGTCTCACCCGGAAAAGGCCTCCGGACTCCCTTGCAGTGCTCTCACGCATTGCCACAGCAAAATGCTTGCACCCTCAGGAACGGCTCTTTCGGCTGAAGCACGGGTTCTCAGCAGAGTTGTTCCTTCGAGTTAGGGGGTTGCCTTCAAGCCTGCACGCACACACGGGGCAACGGGAGTAGGCGCGTAAACAAGAGGTGAGCTGAGAGCTGCCTTCCGCGCCGGCCTTGGTGCTCCCTCGATTTTACGGGTGGAACCCGTTCCCCAGGCTCTCAGCTACAGTACACGGTAAACTGCTTCCTCCCACAGACCATGACACAAGTGGGGAGTCGTGCTCTGCTTTCTTCCGGGGCCTGAGTCTCCCACGGAAAATGTTTTGGGACTCCCTTGCAGTTCTCTCACGCATGCACACAGCAACATGCTTCCAGCCTCAGGAAGGCCTCTTTTCGCTGAAGCAGGAATTCTCTGCAGACTTGTTCCCTCCACTTAGGTGCTTGGCTTCAGGCCTGCAGGCACACACGGGGCAACGGTACCAGCCTCGTAAACAAGGAGTGAGCTGACAGCTGCCTTCGGCACCGGCCTGTTTCTCCATCGAGTTTACGAATGGAACCCGTCCGCAGGCTCTCACCCACAGTGCAGAGTGAACTGCTTCCTCCCACAGACCACGACACCAGTGGGGAGTCGTGCTCGGCCTTCTTCCGGGGCCTGAGTCTCCCGCGGAAAATGGTTGGGGACTCCCTTGCCGTTCTCTCACGCATGCACACAGCAACATGCTTCCAGCCTCGGGAAGGCCTCTTTTCGCTGAAGCAGGAATTCTCCACACACTTGTTCCTTCGACTCAGGGGCTTGGCTTTAGGCCTGCAGGCACACGTACGGGGCAACGGTACCAGCCTCGTAAACAAGGAGTGAGTCGACAGCTGCCTTCTGCGCCGGCCTGGTTCTGCCTCGATTTTACCTATGGAACCCGCCCCCCCCCCCCCCCAGGACCTCACCCACACTGCAGCATAAACTGCTTCCTCCCACAGAGGGGTCGACGGTAGCCAAAGCACGGCTTCTGTACACTGTTGTTTCTTCGAGGTAGAACGCAAGCGATTAGACTTCCGTGCACAAGTGGGGCCGCAGGGCTAGCTTCCTGAAACACGTGGGGAGTCGTGTGCTGCCTTCTGCAGCGGCCTGAGGCTCCCACGGAAAATGGTTTGGGACTCCGTTGCAGTGCGCTCACGCATGCACACAGCAACACGCTTCCAGCCTCAGGAAGGCCTATTTCCGCTGAAGCAGGAATTCTCTCCGCACTTGTTCCTTCGACTTAGGTGCTTGGCTTTAGGCCTGCAGGCACACACGGGGCAACGGTACCAGCCCCGTAACCCAGGAGGGAGCTGACAGCTGCCTTCTGCACCGGCCTGTTTCTCCATCGAGTTTACGTATGGAACCCGTCCCCAGGCTCTCACCCACAGTGCAGAGTAAACTGCTTCCCCCCACAGACCATGACACCAGTGAGGAGTCGTGCTCGGCCTTCTTCCGGGGCCTGAGTCTCCCGCGGAAAATGGTTGGGGACTCCCTTGCCGTTCTCTCACGCATGCACACAGCAACATGCTTCCAGCCTCGGGAAGGCCTCTTTTCGCTGAAGCAGGAATTCTCTACACACTTGTTCCTTCGACTGAGGGGCTTGGCTGTAGGCCTGCAGGCACACCCGGGGCAAGGGGACCGGCCTCCTCCACAAGAGGTGAGTTGAGAGCGGCCTTCCGCAGCGGCCTGTTTCTCGCTCCATTTCACGGACGGGACCCTTTCCCCCGTCTCTCCTGCACGAGCACTGTGAAATTCCTCTGGCTTCAGGAACGGCAATGTTAACTAAAGCGCAGGAACTCTCTAGCATTGATTCCTGGTGTTAGTAGCCCGGTAACCAGGCATGCAGGCACCCAGGGCAGGGCAGGGCGGATCTCCTAAAACAACAGCGGAGTCGACAGCAGCCTTCCTTACAGGCCTGCTTCTCACTCCGGGTTCCGTTTGGGTTCCATTTCTCATGCGTTCACAGAAACACACACGAGATGAAGTGCACGCTCAGGAAGGGCGATCTGTGCCGAGGCACGGGTTCTCTCCAGTGTGGCTCCTTTGCGTCGGGTGGACGGCCCTTAGGACCCCCCGCACACGCGGGAGAGCCGACCTAGGTTCCCGAAACAAGAGTTGAGTCGAGGGGTGCCTTCTGCCCATGCTTCTTTCTCCCTCGGAATTCTGCTGGGACTCACTCCCCACGCTTGCCCTGAAGCAGAGTTGAAAAGGCTGCCACCCTGTGGAGAGGCATTGAATGAGCTGAAGCCGGGCTTCTTTACCGGCTTCTTTCTGCCAAATCAGCGTGGAGCCCTTAGCATTCCTAGGCACGCATGGGGCAGTAAGGGTGAGCTTCAGGTAACAAGAGCTGAGTCGAGAGGTGCCTTCCGGCCCGGACTTCCTCTCCCTCGGTTTCACGTGAGGAACCCGTTCCCCAGGCTCTCCCCCACGGTAGCCTGGAAACTGCTTCCTCCCTCAGAGAGGTGGATGGCAGCTAAAGCACGGTTTCTCTACCGTGTTGTCTCTTCGAGTTCGAACGCTAGCGATTAGGCTTCCGTGCGAAAGTGAGGCCGCAGAGCTAGCTTCCTGAAACAAGTGGGGAGCCGTGTGCTGCCTTCGGCCAGGGCCTGAGTCTCACCCGGAAAAGGCCTCCGGACTCCCTTGCAGTGCTCTCACGCATTGCCACAGCAAAATGCTTGCACCCTCAGGAACGGCTCTTTCGGCTGAAGCACGGGTTCTCAGCAGAGTTGTTCCTTCGAGTTAGGGGGTTGCCTTCAAGCCTGCACGCACACACGGGGCAACGGGAGTAGGCGCGTAAACAAGAGGTGAGCTGAGAGCTGCCTTCCGCGCCGGCCTTGGTGCTCCCTCGATTTTACGGGTGGAACCCGTTCCCCAGGCTCTCAGCTACAGTACACGGTAAACTGCTTCCTCCCACAGACCATGACACAAGTGGGGAGTCGTGCTCTGCTTTCTTCCGGGGCCTGAGTCTCCCACGGAAAATGTTTTGGGACTCCCTTGCAGTTCTCTCACGCATGCACACAGCAACATGCTTCCAGCCTCAGGAAGGCCTCTTTTCGCTGAAGCAGGAATTCTCTGCAGACTTGTTCCCTCCACTTAGGTGCTTGGCTTCAGGCCTGCAGGCACACACGGGGCAACGGTACCAGCCTCGTAAACAAGGAGTGAGCTGACAGCTGCCTTCGGCACCGGCCTGTTTCTCCATCGAGTTTACGAATGGAACCCGTCCGCAGGCTCTCACCCACAGTGCAGAGTGAACTGCTTCCTCCCACAGACCACGACACCAGTGGGGAGTCGTGCTCGGCCTTCTTCCGGGGCCTGAGTCTCCCGCGGAAAATGGTTGGGGACTCCCTTGCCGTTCTCTCACGCATGCACACAGCAACATGCTTCCAGCCTCGGGAAGGCCTCTTTTCGCTGAAGCAGGAATTCTCCACACACTTGTTCCTTCGACTCAGGGGCTTGGCTTTAGGCCTGCAGGCACACGTACGGGGCAACGGTACCAGCCTCGTAAACAAGGAGTGAGTCGACAGCTGCCTTCTGCGCCGGCCTGGTTCTGCCTCGATTTTACCTATGGAACCCGCCCCCCCCCCCCCCCCAGGACCTCACCCACACTGCAGCATAAACTGCTTCCTCCCACAGAGGGGTCGACGGTAGCCAAAGCACGGCTTCTGTACACTGTTGTTTCTTCGAGGTAGAACGCAAGCGATTAGACTTCCGTGCACAAGTGGGGCCGCAGGGCTAGCTTCCTGAAACACGTGGGGAGTCGTGTGCTGCCTTCTGCAGCGGCCTGAGGCTCCCACGGAAAATGGTTTGGGACTCCGTTGCAGTGCGCTCACGCATGCACACAGCAACACGCTTCCAGCCTCAGGAAGGCCTATTTCCGCTGAAGCAGGAATTCTCTCCGCACTTGTTCCTTCGACTTAGGTGCTTGGCTTTAGGCCTGCAGGCACACACGGGGCAACGGTACCAGCCCCGTAACCCAGGAGGGAGCTGACAGCTGCCTTCTGCACCGGCCTGTTTCTCCATCGAGTTTACGTATGGAACCCGTCCCCAGGCTCTCACCCACAGTGCAGAGTAAACTGCTTCCCCCCACAGACCATGACACCAGTGAGGAGTCGTGCTCGGCCTTCTTCCGGGGCCTGAGTCTCCCGCGGAAAATGGTTGGGGACTCCCTTGCCGTTCTCTCACGCATGCACACAGCAACATGCTTCCAGCCTCGGGAAGGCCTCTTTTCGCTGAAGCAGGAATTCTCTACACACTTGTTCCTTCGACTGAGGGGCTTGGCTGTAGGCCTGCAGGCACACCCGGGGCAAGGGGACCGGCCTCCTCCACAAGAGGTGAGTTGAGAGCGGCCTTCCGCAGCGGCCTGTTTCTCGCTCCATTTCACGGACGGGACCCTTTCCCCCGTCTCTCCTGCACGAGCACTGTGAAATTCCTCTGGCTTCAGGAACGGCAATGTTAACTAAAGCGCAGGAACTCTCTAGCATTGATTCCTGGTGTTAGTAGCCCGGTAACCAGGCATGCAGGCACCCAGGGCAGGGCAGGGCGGATCTCCTAAAACAACAGCGGAGTCGACAGCAGCCTTCCTTACAGGCCTGCTTCTCACTCCGGGTTCCGTTTGGGTTCCATTTCTCATGCGTTCACAGAAACACACACGAGATGAAGTGCACGCTCAGGAAGGGCGATCTGTGCCGAGGCACGGGTTCTCTCCAGTGTGGCTCCTTTGCGTCGGGTGGACGGCCCTTAGGACCCCCCGCACACGCGGGAGAGCCGACCTAGGTTCCCGAAACAAGAGTTGAGTCGAGGGGTGCCTTCTGCCCATGCTTCTTTCTCCCTCGGAATTCTGCTGGGACTCACTCCCCACGCTTGCCCTGAAGCAGAGTTGAAAAGGCTGCCACCCTGTGGAGAGGCATTGAATGAGCTGAAGCCGGGCTTCTTTACCGGCTTCTTTCTGCCAAATCAGCGTGGAGCCCTTAGCATTCCTAGGCACGCATGGGGCAGTAAGGGTGAGCTTCAGGTAACAAGAGCTGAGTCGAGAGGTGCCTTCCGGCCCGGACTTCCTCTCCCTCGGTTTCACGTGAGGAACCCGTTCCCCAGGCTCTCCCCCACGGTAGCCTGGAAACTGCTTCCTCCCTCAGAGAGGTGGATGGCAGCTAAAGCACGGTTTCTCTACCGTGTTGTCTCTTCGAGTTCGAACGCTAGCGATTAGGCTTCCGTGCGAAAGTGAGGCCGCAGAGCTAGCTTCCTGAAACAAGTGGGGAGCCGTGTGCTGCCTTCGGCCAGGGCCTGAGTCTCACCCGGAAAAGGCCTCCGGACTCCCTTGCAGTGCTCTCACGCATTGCCACAGCAAAATGCTTGCACCCTCAGGAACGGCTCTTTCGGCTGAAGCACGGGTTCTCAGCAGAGTTGTTCCTTCGAGTTAGGGGGTTGCCTTCAAGCCTGCACGCACACACGGGGCAACGGGAGTAGGCGCGTAAACAAGAGGTGAGCTGAGAGCTGCCTTCCGCGCCGGCCTTGGTGCTCCCTCGATTTTACGGGTGGAACCCGTTCCCCAGGCTCTCAGCTACAGTACACGGTAAACTGCTTCCTCCCACAGACCATGACACAAGTGGGGAGTCGTGCTCTGCTTTCTTCCGGGGCCTGAGTCTCCCACGGAAAATGTTTTGGGACTCCCTTGCAGTTCTCTCACGCATGCACACAGCAACATGCTTCCAGCCTCAGGAAGGCCTCTTTTCGCTGAAGCAGGAATTCTCTGCAGACTTGTTCCCTCCACTTAGGTGCTTGGCTTCAGGCCTGCAGGCACACACGGGGCAACGGTACCAGCCTCGTAAACAAGGAGTGAGCTGACAGCTGCCTTCGGCACCGGCCTGTTTCTCCATCGAGTTTACGAATGGAACCCGTCCGCAGGCTCTCACCCACAGTGCAGAGTGAACTGCTTCCTCCCACAGACCACGACACCAGTGGGGAGTCGTGCTCGGCCTTCTTCCGGGGCCTGAGTCTCCCGCGGAAAATGGTTGGGGACTCCCTTGCCGTTCTCTCACGCATGCACACAGCAACATGCTTCCAGCCTCGGGAAGGCCTCTTTTCGCTGAAGCAGGAATTCTCCACACACTTGTTCCTTCGACTCAGGGGCTTGGCTTTAGGCCTGCAGGCACACGTACGGGGCAACGGTACCAGCCTCGTAAACAAGGAGTGAGTCGACAGCTGCCTTCTGCGCCGGCCTGGTTCTGCCTCGATTTTACCTATGGAACCCGCCCCCCCCCCCCCCCAGGACCTCACCCACACTGCAGCATAAACTGCTTCCTCCCACAGAGGGGTCGACGGTAGCCAAAGCACGGCTTCTGTACACTGTTGTTTCTTCGAGGTAGAACGCAAGCGATTAGACTTCCGTGCACAAGTGGGGCCGCAGGGCTAGCTTCCTGAAACACGTGGGGAGTCGTGTGCTGCCTTCTGCAGCGGCCTGAGGCTCCCACGGAAAATGGTTTGGGACTCCGTTGCAGTGCGCTCACGCATGCACACAGCAACACGCTTCCAGCCTCAGGAAGGCCTATTTCCGCTGAAGCAGGAATTCTCTCCGCACTTGTTCCTTCGACTTAGGTGCTTGGCTTTAGGCCTGCAGGCACACACGGGGCAACGGTACCAGCCCCGTAACCCAGGAGGGAGCTGACAGCTGCCTTCTGCACCGGCCTGTTTCTCCATCGAGTTTACGTATGGAACCCGTCCCCAGGCTCTCACCCACAGTGCAGAGTAAACTGCTTCCCCCCACAGACCATGACACCAGTGAGGAGTCGTGCTCGGCCTTCTTCCGGGGCCTGAGTCTCCCGCGGAAAATGGTTGGGGACTCCCTTGCCGTTCTCTCACGCATGCACACAGCAACATGCTTCCAGCCTCGGGAAGGCCTCTTTTCGCTGAAGCAGGAATTCTCTACACACTTGTTCCTTCGACTGAGGGGCTTGGCTGTAGGCCTGCAGGCACACCCGGGGCAAGGGGACCGGCCTCCTCCACAAGAGGTGAGTTGAGAGCGGCCTTCCGCAGCGGCCTGTTTCTCGCTCCATTTCACGGACGGGACCCTTTCCCCCGTCTCTCCTGCACGAGCACTGTGAAATTCCTCTGGCTTCAGGAACGGCAATGTTAACTAAAGCGCAGGAACTCTCTAGCATTGATTCCTGGTGTTAGTAGCCCGGTAACCAGGCATCCAGGCACCCAGGGCAGGGCAGGGCGGATCTCCTAAAACAACAGCGGAGTCGACAGCAGCCTTCCTTACAGGCCTGCTTCTCACTCCGGGTTCCGTTTGGGTTCCATTTCTCATGCGTTCACAGAAACACACACGAGATGAAGTGCACGCTCAGGAAGGGCGATCTGTGCCGAGGCACGGGTTCTCTCCAGTGTGGCTCCTTTGCGTCGGGTGGACGGCCCTTAGGACCCCCCGCACACGCGGGAGAGCCGACCTAGGTTCCCGAAACAAGAGTTGAGTCGAGGGGTGCCTTCTGCCCATGCTTCTTTCTCCCTCGGAATTCTGCTGGGACTCACTCCCCACGCTTGCCCTGAAGCAGAGTTGAAAAGGCTGCCACCCTGTGGAGAGGCATTGAATGAGCTGAAGCCGGGCTTCTTTACCGGCTTCTTTCTGCCAAATCAGCGTGGAGCCCTTAGCATTCCTAGGCACGCATGGGGCAGTAAGGGTGAGCTTCAGGTAACAAGAGCTGAGTCGAGAGGTGCCTTCCGGCCCGGACTTCCTCTCCCTCGGTTTCACGTGAGGAACCCGTTCCCCAGGCTCTCCCCCACGGTAGCCTGGAAACTGCTTCCTCCCTCAGAGAGGTGGATGGCAGCTAAAGCACGGTTTCTCTACCGTGTTGTCTCTTCGAGTTCGAACGCTAGCGATTAGGCTTCCGTGCGAAAGTGAGGCCGCAGAGCTAGCTTCCTGAAACAAGTGGGGAGCCGTGTGCTGCCTTCGGCCAGGGCCTGAGTCTCACTCGGAAAAGGCCTCCGGACTCCCTTGCAGTGCTCTCACGCATTGCCACAGCAAAATGCTTGCACCCTCAGGAACGGCTCTTTCGGCTGAAGCACGGGTTCTCAGCAGAGTTGTTCCTTCGAGTTAGGGGGTTGCCTTCAAGCCTGCACGCACACACGGGGCAACGGGAGTAGGCGCGTAAACAAGAGGTGAGCTGAGAGCTGCCTTCCGCGCCGGCCTTGGTGCTCCCTCGATTTTACGGGTGGAACCCGTTCCCCAGGCTCTCAGCTACAGTACACGGTAAACTGCTTCCTCCCACAGACCATGACACAAGTGGGGAGTCGTGCTCTGCTTTCTTCCGGGGCCTGAGTCTCCCACGGAAAATGTTTTGGGACTCCCTTGCAGTTCTCTCACGCATGCACACAGCAACATGCTTCCAGCCTCAGGAAGGCCTCTTTTCGCTGAAGCAGGAATTCTCTGCAGACTTGTTCCCTCCACTTAGGTGCTTGGCTTCAGGCCTGCAGGCACACACGGGGCAACGGTACCAGCCTCGTAAACAAGGAGTGAGCTGACAGCTGCCTTCGGCACCGGCCTGTTTCTCCATCGAGTTTACGAATGGAACCCGTCCGCAGGCTCTCACCCACAGTGCAGAGTGAACTGCTTCCTCCCACAGACCACGACACCAGTGGGGAGTCGTGCTCGGCCTTCTTCCGGGGCCTGAGTCTCCCGCGGAAAATGGTTGGGGACTCCCTTGCCGTTCTCTCACGCATGCACACAGCAACATGCTTCCAGCCTCGGGAAGGCCTCTTTTCGCTGAAGCAGGAATTCTCCACACACTTGTTCCTTCGACTCAGGGGCTTGGCTTTAGGCCTGCAGGCACACGTACGGGGCAACGGTACCAGCCTCGTAAACAAGGAGTGAGTCGACAGCTGCCTTCTGCGCCGGCCTGGTTCTGCCTCGATTTTACCTATGGAACCCGCCCCCCCCCCCCCCCCAGGACCTCACCCACACTGCAGCATAAACTGCTTCCTCCCACAGAGGGGTCGACGGTAGCCAAAGCACGGCTTCTGTACACTGTTGTTTCTTCGAGGTAGAACGCAAGCGATTAGACTTCCGTGCACAAGTGGGGCCGCAGGGCTAGCTTCCTGAAACACGTGGGGAGTCGTGTGCTGCCTTCTGCAGCGGCCTGAGGCTCCCACGGAAAATGGTTTGGGACTCCGTTGCAGTGCGCTCACGCATGCACACAGCAACACGCTTCCAGCCTCAGGAAGGCCTATTTCCGCTGAAGCAGGAATTCTCTCCGCACTTGTTCCTTCGACTTAGGTGCTTGGCTTTAGGCCTGCAGGCACACACGGGGCAACGGTACCAGCCCCGTAACCCAGGAGGGAGCTGACAGCTGCCTTCTGCACCGGCCTGTTTCTCCATCGAGTTTACGTATGGAACCCGTCCCCAGGCTCTCACCCACAGTGCAGAGTAAACTGCTTCCCCCCACAGACCATGACACCAGTGAGGAGTCGTGCTCGGCCTTCTTCCGGGGCCTGAGTCTCCCGCGGAAAATGGTTGGGGACTCCCTTGCCGTTCTCTCACGCATGCACACAGCAACATGCTTCCAGCCTCGGGAAGGCCTCTTTTCGCTGAAGCAGGAATTCTCTACACACTTGTTCCTTCGACTGAGGGGCTTGGCTGTAGGCCTGCAGGCACACCCGGGGCAAGGGGACCGGCCTCCTCCACAAGAGGTGAGTTGAGAGCGGCCTTCCGCAGCGGCCTGTTTCTCGCTCCATTTCACGGACGGGACCCTTTCCCCCGTCTCTCCTGCACGAGCACTGTGAAATTCCTCTGGCTTCAGGAACGGCAATGTTAACTAAAGCGCAGGAACTCTCTAGCATTGATTCCTGGTGTTAGTAGCCCGGTAACCAGGCATCCAGGCACCCAGGGCAGGGCAGGGCGGATCTCCTAAAACAACAGCGGAGTCGACAGCAGCCTTCCTTACAGGCCTGCTTCTCACTCCGGGTTCCGTTTGGGTTCCATTTCTCATGCGTTCACAGAAACACACACGAGATGAAGTGCACGCTCAGGAAGGGCGATCTGTGCCGAGGCACGGGTTCTCTCCAGTGTGGCTCCTTTGCGTCGGGTGGACGGCCCTTAGGACCCCCCGCACACGCGGGAGAGCCGACCTAGGTTCCCGAAACAAGAGTTGAGTCGAGGGGTGCCTTCTGCCCATGCTTCTTTCTCCCTCGGAATTCTGCTGGGACTCACTCCCCACGCTTGCCCTGAAGCAGAGTTGAAAAGGCTGCCACCCTGTGGAGAGGCATTGAATGAGCTGAAGCCGGGCTTCTTTACCGGCTTCTTTCTGCCAAATCAGCGTGGAGCCCTTAGCATTCCTAGGCACGCATGGGGCAGTAAGGGTGAGCTTCAGGTAACAAGAGCTGAGTCGAGAGGTGCCTTCCGGCCCGGACTTCCTCTCCCTCGGTTTCACGTGAGGAACCCGTTCCCCAGGCTCTCCCCCACGGTAGCCTGGAAACTGCTTCCTCCCTCAGAGAGGTGGATGGCAGCTAAAGCACGGTTTCTCTACCGTGTTGTCTCTTCGAGTTCGAACGCTAGCGATTAGGCTTCCGTGCGAAAGTGAGGCCGCAGAGCTAGCTTCCTGAAACAAGTGGGGAGCCGTGTGCTGCCTTCGGCCAGGGCCTGAGTCTCACTCGGAAAAGGCCTCCGGACTCCCTTGCAGTGCTCTCACGCATTGCCACAGCAAAATGCTTGCACCCTCAGGAACGGCTCTTTCGGCTGAAGCACGGGTTCTCAGCAGAGTTGTTCCTTCGAGTTAGGGGGTTGCCTTCAAGCCTGCACGCACACACGGGGCAACGGGAGTAGGCGCGTAAACAAGAGGTGAGCTGAGAGCTGCCTTCCGCGCCGGCCTTGGTGCTCCCTCGATTTTACGGGTGGAACCCGTTCCCCAGGCTCTCAGCTACAGTACACGGTAAACTGCTTCCTCCCACAGACCATGACACAAGTGGGGAGTCGTGCTCTGCTTTCTTCCGGGGCCTGAGTCTCCCACGGAAAATGTTTTGGGACTCCCTTGCAGTTCTCTCACGCATGCACACAGCAACATGCTTCCAGCCTCAGGAAGGCCTCTTTTCGCTGAAGCAGGAATTCTCTGCAGACTTGTTCCCTCCACTTAGGTGCTTGGCTTCAGGCCTGCAGGCACACACGGGGCAACGGTACCAGCCTCGTAAACAAGGAGTGAGCTGACAGCTGCCTTCGGCACCGGCCTGTTTCTCCATCGAGTTTACGAATGGAACCCGTCCGCAGGCTCTCACCCACAGTGCAGAGTGAACTGCTTCCTCCCACAGACCACGACACCAGTGGGGAGTCGTGCTCGGCCTTCTTCCGGGGCCTGAGTCTCCCGCGGAAAATGGTTGGGGACTCCCTTGCCGTTCTCTCACGCATGCACACAGCAACATGCTTCCAGCCTCGGGAAGGCCTCTTTTCGCTGAAGCAGGAATTCTCCACACACTTGTTCCTTCGACTCAGGGGCTTGGCTTTAGGCCTGCAGGCACACGTACGGGGCAACGGTACCAGCCTCGTAAACAAGGAGTGAGTCGACAGCTGCCTTCTGCGCCGGCCTGGTTCTGCCTCGATTTTACCTATGGAACCCGCCCCCCCCCCCCCCCAGGACCTCACCCACACTGCAGCATAAACTGCTTCCTCCCACAGAGGGGTCGACGGTAGCCAAAGCACGGCTTCTGTACACTGTTGTTTCTTCGAGGTAGAACGCAAGCGATTAGACTTCCGTGCACAAGTGGGGCCGCAGGGCTAGCTTCCTGAAACACGTGGGGAGTCGTGTGCTGCCTTCTGCAGCGGCCTGAGGCTCCCACGGAAAATGGTTTGGGACTCCGTTGCAGTGCGCTCACGCATGCACACAGCAACACACGCTTCCAGCCTCAGGAAGGCCTATTTCCGCTGAAGCAGGAATTCTCTCCGCACTTGTTCCTTCGACTTAGGTGCTTGGCTTTAGGCCTGCAGGCACACACGGGGCAACGGTACCAGCCCCGTAACCCAGGAGGGAGCTGACAGCTGCCTTCTGCACCGGCCTGTTTCTCCATCGAGTTTACGTATGGAACCCGTCCCCAGGCTCTCACCCACAGTGCAGAGTAAACTGCTTCCCCCCACAGACCATGACACCAGTGAGGAGTCGTGCTCGGCCTTCTTCCGGGGCCTGAGTCTCCCGCGGAAAATGGTTGGGGACTCCCTTGCCGTTCTCTCACGCATGCACACAGCAACATGCTTCCAGCCTCGGGAAGGCCTCTTTTCGCTGAAGCAGGAATTCTCTACACACTTGTTCCTTCGACTGAGGGGCTTGGCTGTAGGCCTGCAGGCACACCCGGGGCAAGGGGACCGGCCTCCTCCACAAGAGGTGAGTTGAGAGCGGCCTTCCGCAGCGGCCTGTTTCTCGCTCCATTTCACGGACGGGACCCTTTCCCCCGTCTCTCCTGCACGAGCACTGTGAAATTCCTCTGGCTTCAGGAACGGCAATGTTAACTAAAGCGCAGGAACTCTCTAGCATTGATTCCTGGTGTTAGTAGCCCGGTAACCAGGCATCCAGGCACCCAGGGCAGGGCAGGGCGGATCTCCTAAAACAACAGCGGAGTCGACAGCAGCCTTCCTTACAGGCCTGCTTCTCACTCCGGGTTCCGTTTGGGTTCCATTTCTCATGCGTTCACAGAAACACACACGAGATGAAGTGCACGCTCAGGAAGGGCGATCTGTGCCGAGGCACGGGTTCTCTCCAGTGTGGCTCCTTTGCGTCGGGTGGACGGCCCTTAGGACCCCCCGCACACGCGGGAGAGCCGACCTAGGTTCCCGAAACAAGAGTTGAGTCGAGGGGTGCCTTCTGCCCATGCTTCTTTCTCCCTCGGAATTCTGCTGGGACTCACTCCCCACGCTTGCCCTGAAGCAGAGTTGAAAAGGCTGCCACCCTGTGGAGAGGCATTGAATGAGCTGAAGCCGGGCTTCTTTACCGGCTTCTTTCTGCCAAATCAGCGTGGAGCCCTTAGCATTCCTAGGCACGCATGGGGCAGTAAGGGTGAGCTTCAGGTAACAAGAGCTGAGTCGAGAGGTGCCTTCCGGCCCGGACTTCCTCTCCCTCGGTTTCACGTGAGGAACCCGTTCCCCAGGCTCTCCCCCACGGTAGCCTGGAAACTGCTTCCTCCCTCAGAGAGGTGGATGGCAGCTAAAGCACGGTTTCTCTACCGTGTTGTCTCTTCGAGTTCGAACGCTAGCGATTAGGCTTCCGTGCGAAAGTGAGGCCGCAGAGCTAGCTTCCTGAAACAAGTGGGGAGCCGTGTGCTGCCTTCGGCCAGGGCCTGAGTCTCACTCGGAAAAGGCCTCCGGACTCCCTTGCAGTGCTCTCACGCATTGCCACAGCAAAATGCTTGCACCCTCAGGAACGGCTCTTTCGGCTGAAGCACGGGTTCTCAGCAGAGTTGTTCCTTCGAGTTAGGGGGTTGCCTTCAAGCCTGCACGCACACACGGGGCAACGGGAGTAGGCGCGTAAACAAGAGGTGAGCTGAGAGCTGCCTTCCGCGCCGGCCTTGGTGCTCCCTCGATTTTACGGGTGGAACCCGTTCCCCAGGCTCTCAGCTACAGTACACGGTAAACTGCTTCCTCCCACAGACCATGACACAAGTGGGGAGTCGTGCTCTGCTTTCTTCCGGGGCCTGAGTCTCCCACGGAAAGTGTTTTGGGACTCCCTTGCAGTTCTCTCACGCATGCACACAGCAACATGCTTCCAGCCTCAGGAAGGCCTCTTTTCGCTGAAGCAGGAATTCTCTGCAGACTTGTTCCCTCCACTTAGGTGCTTGGCTTCAGGCCTGCAGGCACACACGGGGCAACGGTACCAGCCTCGTAAACAAGGAGTGAGCTGACAGCTGCCTTCGGCACCGGCCTGTTTCTCCATCGAGTTTACGAATGGAACCCGTCCGCAGGCTCTCACCCACAGTGCAGAGTGAACTGCTTCCTCCCACAGACCACGACACCAGTGGGGAGTCGTGCTCGGCCTTCTTCCGGGGCCTGAGTCTCCCGCGGAAAATGGTTGGGGACTCCCTTGCCGTTCTCTCACGCATGCACACAGCAACATGCTTCCAGCCTCGGGAAGGCCTCTTTTCGCTGAAGCAGGAATTCTCCACACACTTGTTCCTTCGACTCAGGGGCTTGGCTTTAGGCCTGCAGGCACACGTACGGGGCAACGGTACCAGCCTCGTAAACAAGGAGTGAGTCGACAGCTGCCTTCTGCGCCGGCCTGGTTCTGCCTCGATTTTACCTATGGAACCCGCCCCCCCCCCCCCCCCCAGGACCTCACCCACACTGCAGCATAAACTGCTTCCTCCCACAGAGGGGTCGACGGTAGCCAAAGCACGGCTTCTGTACACTGTTGTTTCTTCGAGGTAGAACGCAAGCGATTAGACTTCCGTGCACAAGTGGGGCCGCAGGGCTAGCTTCCTGAAACACGTGGGGAGTCGTGTGCTGCCTTCTGCAGCGGCCTGAGGCTCCCACGGAAAATGGTTTGGGACTCCGTTGCAGTGCGCTCACGCATGCACACAGCAACACGCTTCCAGCCTCAGGAAGGCCTATTTCCGCTGAAGCAGGAATTCTCTCCGCACTTGTTCCTTCGACTTAGGTGCTTGGCTTTAGGCCTGCAGGCACACACGGGGCAACGGTACCAGCCCCGTAACCCAGGAGGGAGCTGACAGCTGCCTTCTGCACCGGCCTGTTTCTCCATCGAGTTTACGTATGGAACCCGTCCCCAGGCTCTCACCCACAGTGCAGAGTAAACTGCTTCCCCCCACAGACCATGACACCAGTGAGGAGTCGTGCTCGGCCTTCTTCCGGGGCCTGAGTCTCCCGCGGAAAATGGTTGGGGACTCCCTTGCCGTTCTCTCACGCATGCACACAGCAACATGCTTCCAGCCTCGGGAAGGCCTCTTTTCGCTGAAGCAGGAATTCTCTACACACTTGTTCCTTCGACTGAGGGGCTTGGCTGTAGGCCTGCAGGCACACCCGGGGCAAGGGGACCGGCCTCCTCCACAAGAGGTGAGTTGAGAGCGGCCTTCCGCAGCGGCCTGTTTCTCGCTCCATTTCACGGACGGGACCCTTTCCCCCGTCTCTCCTGCACGAGCACTGTGAAATTCCTCTGGCTTCAGGAACGGCAATGTTAACTAAAGCGCAGGAACTCTCTAGCATTGATTCCTGGTGTTAGTAGCCCGGTAACCAGGCATCCAGGCACCCAGGGCAGGGCAGGGCGGATCTCCTAAAACAACAGCGGAGTCGACAGCAGCCTTCCTTACAGGCCTGCTTCTCACTCCGGGTTCCGTTTGGGTTCCATTTCTCATGCGTTCACAGAAACACACACGAGATGAAGTGCACGCTCAGGAAGGGCGATCTGTGCCGAGGCACGGGTTCTCTCCAGTGTGGCTCCTTTGCGTCGGGTGGACGGCCCTTAGGACCCCCCGCACACGCGGGAGAGCCGACCTAGGTTCCCGAAACAAGAGTTGAGTCGAGGGGTGCCTTCTGCCCATGCTTCTTTCTCCCTCGGAATTCTGCTGGGACTCACTCCCCACGCTTGCCCTGAAGCAGAGTTGAAAAGGCTGCCACCCTGTGGAGAGGCATTGAATGAGCTGAAGCCGGGCTTCTTTACCGGCTTCTTTCTGCCAAATCAGCGTGGAGCCCTTAGCATTCCTAGGCACGCATGGGGCAGTAAGGGTGAGCTTCAGGTAACAAGAGCTGAGTCGAGAGGTGCCTTCCGGCCCGGACTTCCTCTCCCTCGGTTTCACGTGAGGAACCCGTTCCCCAGGCTCTCCCCCACGGTAGCCTGGAAACTGCTTCCTCCCTCAGAGAGGTGGATGGCAGCTAAAGCACGGTTTCTCTACCGTGTTGTCTCTTCGAGTTCGAACGCTAGCGATTAGGCTTCCGTGCGAAAGTGAGGCCGCAGAGCTAGCTTCCTGAAACAAGTGGGGAGCCGTGTGCTGCCTTCGGCCAGGGCCTGAGTCTCACCCGGAAAAGGCCTCCGGACTCCCTTGCAGTGCTCTCACGCATTGCCACAGCAAAATGCTTGCACCCTCAGGAACGGCTCTTTCGGCTGAAGCACGGGTTCTCAGCAGAGTTGTTCCTTCGAGTTAGGGGGTTGCCTTCAAGCCTGCACGCACACACGGGGCAACGGGAGTAGGCGCGTAAACAAGAGGTGAGCTGAGAGCTGCCTTCCGCGCCGGCCTTGGTGCTCCCTCGATTTTACGGGTGGAACCCGTTCCCCAGGCTCTCAGCTACAGTACACGGTAAACTGCTTCCTCCCACAGACCATGACACAAGTGGGGAGTCGTGCTCTGCTTTCTTCCGGGGCCTGAGTCTCCCACGGAAAGTGTTTTGGGACTCCCTTGCAGTTCTCTCACGCATGCACACAGCAACATGCTTCCAGCCTCAGGAAGGCCTCTTTTCGCTGAAGCAGGAATTCTCTGCAGACTTGTTCCCTCCACTTAGGTGCTTGGCTTCAGGCCTGCAGGCACACACGGGGCAACGGTACCAGCCTCGTAAACAAGGAGTGAGCTGACAGCTGCCTTCGGCACCGGCCTGTTTCTCCATCGAGTTTACGAATGGAACCCGTCCGCAGGCTCTCACCCACAGTGCAGAGTGAACTGCTTCCTCCCACAGACCACGACACCAGTGGGGAGTCGTGCTCGGCCTTCTTCCGGGGCCTGAGTCTCCCGCGGAAAATGGTTGGGGACTCCCTTGCCGTTCTCTCACGCATGCACACAGCAACATGCTTCCAGCCTCGGGAAGGCCTCTTTTCGCTGAAGCAGGAATTCTCCACACACTTGTTCCTTCGACTCAGGGGCTTGGCTTTAGGCCTGCAGGCACACGTACGGGGCAACGGTACCAGCCTCGTAAACAAGGAGTGAGTCGACAGCTGCCTTCTGCGCCGGCCTGGTTCTGCCTCGATTTTACCTATGGAACCCGCCCCCCCCCCCCCCCCCAGGACCTCACCCACACTGCAGCATAAACTGCTTCCTCCCACAGAGGGGTCGACGGTAGCCAAAGCACGGCTTCTGTACACTGTTGTTTCTTCGAGGTAGAACGCAAGCGATTAGACTTCCGTGCACAAGTGGGGCCGCAGGGCTAGCTTCCTGAAACACGTGGGGAGTCGTGTGCTGCCTTCTGCAGCGGCCTGAGGCTCCCACGGAAAATGGTTTGGGACTCCGTTGCAGTGCGCTCACGCATGCACACAGCAACACGCTTCCAGCCTCAGGAAGGCCTATTTCCGCTGAAGCAGGAATTCTCTCCGCACTTGTTCCTTCGACTTAGGTGCTTGGCTTTAGGCCTGCAGGCACACACGGGGCAACGGTACCAGCCCCGTAACCCAGGAGGGAGCTGACAGCTGCCTTCTGCACCGGCCTGTTTCTCCATCGAGTTTACGTATGGAACCCGTCCCCAGGCTCTCACCCACAGTGCAGAGTAAACTGCTTCCCCCCACAGACCATGACACCAGTGAGGAGTCGTGCTCGGCCTTCTTCCGGGGCCTGAGTCTCCCGCGGAAAATGGTTGGGGACTCCCTTGCCGTTCTCTCACGCATGCACACAGCAACATGCTTCCAGCCTCGGGAAGGCCTCTTTTCGCTGAAGCAGGAATTCTCTACACACTTGTTCCTTCGACTGAGGGGCTTGGCTGTAGGCCTGCAGGCACACCCGGGGCAAGGGGACCGGCCTCCTCCACAAGAGGTGAGTTGAGAGCGGCCTTCCGCAGCGGCCTGTTTCTCGCTCCATTTCACGGACGGGACCCTTTCCCCCGTCTCTCCTGCACGAGCACTGTGAAATTCCTCTGGCTTCAGGAACGGCAATGTTAACTAAAGCGCAGGAACTCTCTAGCATTGATTCCTGGTGTTAGTAGCCCGGTAACCAGGCATCCAGGCACCCAGGGCAGGGCAGGGCGGATCTCCTAAAACAACAGCGGAGTCGACAGCAGCCTTCCTTACAGGCCTGCTTCTCACTCCGGGTTCCGTTTGGGTTCCATTTCTCATGCGTTCACAGAAACACACACGAGATGAAGTGCACGCTCAGGAAGGGCGATCTGTGCCGAGGCACGGGTTCTCTCCAGTGTGGCTCCTTTGCGTCGGGTGGACGGCCCTTAGGACCCCCCGCACACGCGGGAGAGCCGACCTAGGTTCCCGAAACAAGAGTTGAGTCGAGGGGTGCCTTCTGCCCATGCTTCTTTCTCCCTCGGAATTCTGCTGGGACTCACTCCCCACGCTTGCCCTGAAGCAGAGTTGAAAAGGCTGCCACCCTGTGGAGAGGCATTGAATGAGCTGAAGCCGGGCTTCTTTACCGGCTTCTTTCTGCCAAATCAGCGTGGAGCCCTTAGCATTCCTAGGCACGCATGGGGCAGTAAGGGTGAGCTTCAGGTAACAA
>NW_026992126.1:0-25404 GCF_029215605.1 Mirounga angustirostris | reverse complement strand
AAAACCCTCAACGATGATTGTCTATAATAAACAAGGCAGAGTAGTTTACTTATGGCCCAAAGTTAGACTTTGAAGTTCACTTTTAAAGAACGTATTTGATAGTAGTTCTCCAAAAGAATGTTAATTACGAAAATGAAAGGATGGATTAAGTCCTGTAAAATTTTATTTTTCAAAGAAATGCTTCAATGCCTCCTTTGATATATGACTCATTTCACCACTTTAAAAGACATAGCAACAGTAAAAACTTCTTTAAAATTAGCAAATCAAAAATTCTAAAATCTCATGATCTGTGTTCACCTCAAAATCATAATACCATAATGATTGCAAGGATGACATTATTGTATGTACCACAAAGAAAGGAATAAAAACAAAGCTACACAAGTTATAACACGTGTTTTTTGTAGCTCAGAACTTTCACTACATACTTACTGAAAGAGCTTTATAATACCTACTGAGGTATAGGTTTTTATCTTATGCCCTGCTTGAATCTATATAAAAATGAAACTGTAAGAGGGGCGCCTGGGTGGCTCAGTCAGTTAAGCATCCGGAGGACTCTTGGTTTGGGCTCAGGTCATGGTCTGGGGCTCATGGGATCCAGCCCCAGATTGAGCTCCAGGCTCAGGCAGGAGTCTGCTTGTCCCTCTCCCTACCCTTGCCCCTCCCCCTGCTCCCTGTTCACGTGCATGTGTGCTCGAGCTCTCTCAAATAAATAAATAAAATCTTAGAAAAACAATAAAGTATAAGCAAAACAAATCGGTTAGGGTATTCCTAAAGCTTACTCCCATCCCAAATCCAGTATTTCCAAACATGTTCAACTCAGAGTCATGGATGACCATGTTTCCCACACAATACTATCATCTATGCTATCAAGAGTGCTGGTCCTACAGTATCGTCTCTGCAATTTTATTCCAAGTTGCTGATATTCATACTGTAAGTTTTTATGCACGTGGACTAGCAATGACAAGGACATCAGAACCACAAGACACAACCTGTTTCCAGAAATGTGAAAATGTAAAAAGAAATGTAAATGTTAGAATCTTTGAAATATGATGTATCTTAAGAGCTAAGATATAGTAAAGAAATTTGATTTACAGCTCTAATTTCTGACCCCCTCCCCTCATGGAAGTAGAGTTGATACACGGTTCCATTAGTTTCAGGTGTACGACCCAGGGATTCAGTGACTCTACACCTGGTGCTGTGCTCACCATTCAGCTCTAATTTCTTACAGGCTCTTGGACTTTCTTCGCTGTTCACCAGAAACTGTAAATCTGACATTTGCAAAGTGTTAACCTACTCTAAAGGGTGAATTTGGAACTTTAAAAAGGAAAGCAGTGGCCTTTCTACTGCTTCAGTGATGTCAGCACCAACAAAGGTAGCAGCCCCGGCATCCTCACCAGCTAAGGCAAAACCATCTATTTGGACTTACGTCTTCGGACCTGTTAAATTTATGTAGAACTGAACTCATCCTATCCCCACATTCCCAAGATTTTTAAAACAAACAAACAAGCAAAGTCCTTGCTTCTCGGAGGTTATAAGTAAATCTAAGGGAAATGGTGTTTTCTGTTGGGGTTGTTTGTTTGTTTGTTTGTTTTGAGAAAACATTGTCATCTTATTTCAAGTTATAGACTGACTTCTAGAAATGAGATTCAAATTTTTTGAGGCTATAAACACCGAGCCAAGCAATACTCTTGAAGTAAACATCCTAGAAGTCAGACTAGTATGATACATATGATTAAGGCATTGCTGTGCTCACTTTTGCAAGTTTATACTTAAACCAGAGAAAATCAGCTACAAGATGAATCTAAACAAATAGTATGCCGGAATATATTATGTACACTGAAATTTTAGTTTTTTAGCGTTCATAGCGGTAATGACTCAGATCAGCTTTGATATTTTTTTTTCAAACTTACCAAATATCCCAGAAAGTAAAAACACAGAAATAGCAAAATATTTTTTAGAATTTAAATGTAAAATGTTTTTAAATGCTAAATTCTGATCTGTTTGCCACTGGGAAAATCACATAATTTGCAACTAGATTCTGAGAAAGGGGGATTAGGAAAAAAAGTAAAGAGCGAACGATATGTTTTACTAGACATTTTCTTCATGTATGTTTATTACTTCTTTAAGAAACATAAGTTTTATCAATCTTTAGTTAAAAGCATGAAAGAAAAGCAATCTAAAATGGGTCAACTGAAAAAATATATATAACAACGAAACGCTAAAAATGAAATTACATTAGCATGTACCTGTATTTCAAATAGGAAAGTAGATTTAGCTTGAGATGATATTCAAAATCTTAAGTGCTGGGCACAGACACCAATCAATGAGAATGGCACTGCTCTCAATGGCCGGAACAACCATATATATTATCAACTGGATACCAAGCCAGCAAGTCAGCCTGTGATGTGCTCCACCAATTGCTCAACATCCCAATATATGGGAGAAATAAATGCAAGATGTCTACTACTTTTTGTTTGTTTTACTTACTAGAAGATTTTTGCATTTTCTTGGATCAGTTAATGTGGGGCAAAATGTTTAGAAAACAATGTGCACATTTTCCATTGATAGGCAAGAGATGATAGAGATATGGTGGCCAGTTACTCGAATTACTAGAGATGACAGGACCATCCAACAGAGGGAGGGAAGAAAAGGAATTCAGAAAAATGACAACAGAGAAGAAAGATGGCTAATGAGAAATTTCTAGTAGCCAACATGGCGAGAGGACTTTTAGGAACTACTGTCCTGATTTAATTTGCTTTTTTAATTCTTTCTGTGTTTAATCCTCCTGTATTAACCATGAAACCTATGCTACTTACATAAATACCCTTGTTGTAGTATAGCTTGGGGAAACTAAAAACCCAAGGCTGAGTCCTATACTTAAGAAAGAAGAGAAAGAAAGAAAGAAAGAAAGAAAGAAAGAAAGAAAGAAAGAAAGAAAGAAGAAAGAAAGAGAAAGAAAGAAAAAGGAAAGAAGCAGAGTAGGAAAAGGACAGAACCTAAGGAAAATTACAAATAGGAATTGAGAAATATACAAGAGTAGTAATTTAGAGCAGGCTGGAAATCATCCCACCCTAACCAAGAATTAATAGAAATACCGAGTAAGGCAATAGGCCTCTCACAATACTTAAAATGGGAGTTCATCTATTACATTTGGACATAGAAAAAAACTGTAGGTAATATCAAAAAGCTGGAGTACATGGGACATCTTTGCTTCACTATATAACACTTTACCATATAATAATGGTTGTCATTAGTTTCTTACTTCCCATGTGTCAAAGAACCTAAAAAGCTATTTTAGAATAAGTAGATTTATGGCTTATTTTGTATTTATATCTTTGACTCAATGTTTTCTACTATGTTTCATCATTTCACAATATGAAATATTTCCATCAAAAAAAAAAAAAACCAAAAAAACCCCCCAAAAAACCCTCCTCTCTCATCCTAAAAATACACCCAAATCAATCAGTGTTATTCTCACTCAAATGCATAGATAGGCTGTCACGTACTTACGGACCGCTTGGATGGAAATACAAAAAAGGAACATTTTTAATGTCAGTTAAGAATAATCACTCGTATGGACCATAACTGACACTGAAACCAGTTTCTTCGTCAATGTTTGTGTAGGAGATGGCTTGGAAATGGACCAACTTTTTAAGGCCCACCTGTGTCAAATTGGTCTAGAGGTAAGGATCATGCGATGCAGATAACATTTTTATTTACTTCTTGGAATTCTATTCTACGTCTAAATACTTGACATAAAAAATCCTAGAATATTGCAATTTAGAATATTTGAGTGAAGTAAGCAAGTTAGACAAAACAAAAGGTTGAAGAACATTATGAATCCCCACATCAGATAAGATCCTTGATTTTTGTGAGGTGATATACTTGCCAGTAAAATAGCATTAGGTAGAACAAATAAAGAACAGAACAAATAAATGGAACAAAGTTGAAGAGTTGAAGAATCCTAAGTATAACTCCAATCACTGCTGTTTCAGAGGACGAGCAATAAACTTCTCAAGAGAGAAAATAAAGTAGATTTTGGTTTCTATGTGGGTATTAACAACTTGGCATCCACGAAAAAGTGATATATACTCATAGGGAGGCACTTGATTTTCAACTAATCCTAAAACAATTCAATTTAGCAAAACTCTACTGGTAAAGGCCATTTTACAATTGATTTTTTGTGTGTTGATTTTGTGTCTTACAAACTTGCAAAATTCACTTATTAGTTTGAATAAGTTTTTGCAGATTCAATTGGATTTTCTACAGAGACGATCTTGCCATCTGTCAATAAAGATAGTTGTACTTCTTCCTTTCCAATCTGTAGGCCTTTGGATTTTGAGGGAGTACAATATTGAATATAAGTGGTGAAAGCATACAACCTTCACTTGTTCCTGGTCTTAGAGAGGAAAATACTCAGTCTTTCATCATGGAGTATAATTTTAAATAAGGTTTTTTATAATTCTTTAGCAGGCTCAGGAAGTTCTCTTTTAATCCTAGCTTTCTGAAAGATTTTAACAAGGAATGGATGTTGGATTTTGTCAAATGCTTTTTCTGCATATATTTGAGCTTATCATTGGGTATTAAATTGATAGATTTTTCAAATATTAAACTATCCTTGCATTCCTGGGTTTATCTTGGTCATGACATATTATCACTTCTGTATACTGCTGTAATAGATTTTTTTATTATGTTAATCACCATACATTACATCATTAGTTTTTGATGTAGTGTTCCATGATTCATTGTTTGCTGTAATTGATTTTTAAAAATTTTCTTTGATAGTTTATGTCTTTCAAGAAATTTGTCTATACCAATTAAGTTACCTTAATTATTAACATGAAATTATACATAATATTCCCCTATTATCTTTCTTCTTTTAGATCAAAATGACATATAACATTGTATTAGTTCTAAGTATACAACATAATGAAAAAAAAATAATTAAAAAAAATAAATAAGTATACAACATAATGATTTGATATATGTATATATTGTAAAATGATCACCACAATAAGTTTAATTAACATTCATCACTGTACCTAGGTACAATTTTTCTCTTAGGATGAAAACTTTTAAGATTTACTACTCTCTTAGCAACTTTCAAATATACAGTATAATAGTGTTAACTATAGTAACCGTCCTGTACATTACATCCCCAGGGCTTATTTATCTTATAACTGGAAGTTTAGATCTTTTGACCTCTTTCAACCATTTTTTCTATACCCCACCTGCACCCTCAACATCTGACAACCACCAATCTGTTCTATGTACTTATGGATTTAATTTTTTTATTTTTTTAATTCCCCATCTAAGTGAAATCATACAGTATATGTCTTTCTCTGTTGGACTTATTTCATTTAGCATAATGCCCTCATGGTCATCTATGTTGTTGCAGATGGCAAGATTTCATTCTTTTATATAGTTCAGTAATATTCCATTATATATATAGTGTGTGTGTGTAATATAATGAATGTAAAGTACATATATATACCACATCTTCTTTATTCACCCATCGATAGATACTTAGGAAATGTTCATGTCTTAGCTATTGTAAATAATGCTGCAATGAACATGGAGGTACATCAATCTTTTCAAGTTAGTGTTTCATTTCCTTTCGATATATACCCAGAAGTAGAATTGCTGGATCATAGAGTAGTTCTATTTTCAATATTTTGAAGAACTTCCACACTGTTTTCCAAAATGGCTGCACTAATTTATATTCCCACCAAGAGCGCATGAGGGTTCCCTTTCTCCACATCCTTGCTAGCACTTGTTATTTCATGTCCTTTTGATAACAGCCATTCTAACAAGTGTGAGGTCATTGTGGTTTTGGTTCACATCCCTCATTATTAATGATGTTGAACACCTTTGCATGTATCTGTTGGCCATTTGCATGTCTTCTTCCCTAATTATCTTTTTAAATATTTGTATAATCTGTGGTGATGGCACCTCTCTTTTTCCTGACACTTGCAATATGTGTCTCCTCTCTTTTTTTTCCTGACCAGTCTGACAAGACTGCCCCATAGCAGTTTGAAACCTCAATACCGCTATCAGACTGGCCTCTCCAGATCTAATGATCTATCACTGACAGCTGAATTTCCTCAACCTACAGCCTCCTTCATCACCAACCAAACCCAGGGCCCAGTGAGTGAGGAATAAGTCTGGGGTGTTCATGTAGCCAGATCCTGTTGGCCTAATCCATTAGATTGAGTGTCTGGCTCTATCTCCCTCTCTACATTCTGCCAAAATAACTGGCCTAGAATTCCAGCCCCCATGTTTACCCTATTTCATACCACCCCACACACAAACTGTAGAATTGGGATTCTGCCTTGAACCTCAATAAATAACAAGAGGTCCCTAGTCTTTTGCCTCAATTATGATAAGCCCTTTTCTTTACCTGATTAGTATACTCTGAATTTGTCCACCAATGGCAGGGGATCTGGAGATTTGTGGAGACATGCACCCTGTTTTTCCTGACTTCCAAAATTGCTATTTAATATTCTTTATTGCTGTTCTCCAGCAGAAAGAATGATTCCTGTTACTATAATTTCCCATTTGTTACTTAGGCTTATGCCTTTCCATGGACCAAACTATATACATGGGAGTCAGCTTGCCAAGGCTGTTTCATCTACACTATTTCCTCCTTTTCCTTTCTGATGGAACATCACTCTCATCCCAGGATATCTCAAACTTAACGCCCATCCAAATTTAATATGACGATCATCCTGCCATTTAGGAATACTTTTTATTAACATCAATACATACTGAATAAAGTCCAAACAACTTGCTCCAAATTGAAGTTTCTCAGCAATCTGGTCTCAAGTTTCCTTTTTCAATTATCTATTACTATCCAACAAAGCTGGTCGTTGAGCTGTCCCTGAAATATTCTTGACTTCTCCCCACCTTTGGGGCTTCAGCTGACAATTTTTCCTTGAGCAAGCATAACTAACTACCTTCCTTCCTTGTATTAAAATTATATTCCTATTTCAAGGCCAAATTTAAATCCTACCTTCCCTCCCAAATGATTGGTTTAAGGGTATCCTCCCAGGCTGAGATAGAAGAACAGAATGATAAGTAATAGAAGCTACACTAGAAGAAAGTTTCCCAAGGAAGGGACCTCAAACATCATAGACTATAGGCCTTTTGAGAGCCAAGCCATAAAGAACATATCCTTATCCTTTGTCCAAGAGGCCTTGTGGACTTTTCTTCTTTATCAGACAAGAAATAGCTTCTAGTATGGCCAAAAAGCATTGTTTATATTACCCTAAACTCCCTTTTTAATGAGTGATGGCAAGATCAGAAGCAGCGCAAATGAAAATGGCATAAAGACACAGCCTGTCACTTTTAGAAGTGTTAATGAATGCCCTGTGGATTTTTTTTTTTTTTTTAACTTCATGAGAACAGACAAGGAAATGTCTCCATAAAACTGTCGATTCTCAGGGAAACGTGTTAATGTTATGTAAATTAAAATTTGAAAGTCTACTTAACTGAAATCAGTAACTCAGTAACACCAAGAGTTGTGCATATGGAAAACACAATTCCTCAGTCCCAAGAACAGAGCTGTCCAATCTGCTGAGAGCTCTACATTATCTCCAGCTTGGCCATTTTAGGAATTGCTCCCATTCTATGTTACAGTGTAAGCGAGGAGTTCTAATTGACTCCAAAGAGATTTTCCCTGGTTGGTAACTGGTGGTGTGAGGCTGTATCTGTCCAGAAGCAGAAGACAAACCTGATTTCTCTCTTTGAGAAAATTTCATAAAGGCTAAAGTATTCTCGAGAAATGGAAGTAATTACACATGTACGCCCTGAAGACACTTTTCATCCGTGTGATTCCTAAATTTTTCCATTAGACAAATAGGATTTTTTTAAAAGTTTGAAATGAACTTTTTGTGGGGATTTGGCTATAGATACTAAAATATAAATTAAGTAGCATTCCCATTCTTTATTTTATTTAAATGTTAAAAAGGCAGTTATATTTCCATTCTTTTTCTCATTCCTTACCAGCTTCAGGCAAAAAACTTTTTAACCATGCTACCCTCTGGTAGCACAGTTAAAAGAAATCATGAAATTATAAGTCACAGTATGTATAATATTTATAAATTTTTATCATGGCATTAGCTAAGAGAAAGCCTGAGGCTTTCCAACCTGGCAAAGGTATATTGCTCTGTTAATAATTAATAGATAGGTTATGGCTATATAGTTGTTGTGGGTGCCCAGCTACAACACTGAAGAAAATTTAAGAAGGGTAGGATTATTTTACATAAAGAAATGTAAGGTCAATAGTTTAAGCCAAAAAAGCCCCACAACTTTTTTTTTTTTAAAGAAACCCAAAATAACCTTGCCCGAACTTGATGTACTCTAGTGCTATGATTCTCAAAGTGTGATCCACAGACCAGCAGAAAAGCATCCCTGGGAGTTTATTAGAAATGCCAAACCTCAAGCCTCACCCAGATCCCCAGAATCAGGGTTTGCATTTTAATAAGATCCCCTGGAAAGCTGTAAGCACATGAAAACTTGAGAAGTACTACTCTAGAGCCAAGCGTAACTGGGAGAAGAATGATGTGAGAAATGACTATGCAAAGACAAATAATGTCCTTCATATGTGCCATGAAGTGTGTACCGATGAGAAGGACTGGAGGGTTTTCTTAAGCAAAGGACTGACGTCATGTGTGACTTATAAAGATAGTTCTAGTGGCCATGTGGAGATACATGTTTGTGAAGAGAGCATGGGACATGGAAAGTTCAGTGATGGGCTACAGTAACATGATAAGAATGATAACTCCTATTTATTGAGTGCCCAGTACATGCCGGACATCATGGTATTTATATTTTATATTTATATTTATATTTTATATGTGTTGTGTATAGTCTTCCCATAATCCCCAACGTGGGCCTCAAACTTACAACTCTGAGATCAAGAGTCACAAGTTCTACTGACTGAGCCAGCCAAGCGTCCCCCCAAATGATCTTTTAAAAATAGAAATCCTCTGTTTAGCATCCAAATTAGAATAAAATGTAAATTTTGTAACCCAAGTCCACAGGCCCATAATAATTTGGCCCCTGCCTCTATCTGAGATCTCATTTTGTGACACACTCCCCCATCACTGTATTCATCACACTGTACATTGAATAACACCAAGATTTTTTCCCCTTTCAGGACTTTGCACTTGTGCTTTGCTTAGATCACTCTCATCCCAAGTGTTTAAACTTGTTACTTAAATATTTTAAAAATATAATCAACTATTGAAAGTAAAAATGATAACAAGGTCCAAGGGGCTTAATAACATGTATAAGTGAAAGGAAAAAAAAAAGGATGTATAAGTAAAATGCATGACAGCAATACCACAAAGACAGAGAGGGAAATAAAGGAAGAACACTTTAAAGTTCTTATTCTATATGTAAAGTATTAGAGTATCACTTACAGGTAGGCTGTGAGAAGTTAAAGAGGTATAATATATACCCTAAAATAACCACTAAAATAATATAGCAGAGAGTTATAACTAATAAACTCACAAAGGAAGTAAAATGGAATCCCATTAAGTTAAACTAGCATATTAGCAATCTATTAAATAACACAAATTTAAAAGAGGGGGAAGGAATATTGTATATATCCGATATGGCAAATTAATTTTGGAATTTTATGATATTTCTTGCTCTTAATGCACTGGGTTATAGTCACAATAATATAATTTTCTCTCTACCTCCTATATTACAATCACTTCAAATCCCACAGTCAGTTATTTAAAAATGTAAATCAATACATCTTATCATGTACCACACTGTATTTTAAATTGCAACATTTATTTCCAAATATAATCAGTTATTCTTCTTTTTGTCATGTTTCTCATTCTTCAACACTTCTCAAATTATCTCTATAGAGAATAAAAATAATAGAAGACAGATATCTTGATGTCTCATAAAACAAAACAAGAACATTTTCCCCAAGTTATACCTAGCTTCCACAGAATTTGGCAGGAAGCTTCCTGGTGGCATGAGGAATGCTAACTGGTCATTCCCATTTCTTTTTCAGTAATTCAAACTGGAGAAGACAAAATGAAAGTCAAACAACAATAAATTTGATTGGTCCTTTCTAACTAAACCTTCTGTTATTTAAATTTGAACCTTTCCACTGACTAGTAGGTTATCTTCATCATCTATTATCATTTCTGTTCAGGGATGAGACTAGATGTGTTCCTGGTACTTTCCTCTGCGGACTGCTTAATCTACTGAATTAGCTGCTTTTTTGCTAATTACCCAGAGTTAAGATTGGGGGATGGGTGCTGAAATTACCTCTCACATATGGATAGAGAATATATCTACTGGGAGGGGAGCTCCACTTACCTGGTTTCAGGTTCCACATGGAAGTTTATCCACTGCAGTAACCTTTCTGACTTCTGTTCCAACCAGGTAAGGAGTGACTTACCGGATTGGAAATTTTAGAACAAACCGGGTGGTTCAATATGGGCCATTCCTCTCTCAGTGGCAACCTGACCTTGGAAAGTCTGCCTTGGGGTCAGCTCTCTGTGATGGAGAAAGGGATCTGCCCTGAGAGGGAGGCTTGTTGTGCCAGTGGCAAAAGGGTAACCCTGTCTAAATTGGAGGTGCACATACCTATTTGGCCATGGATTGTAAGAAATCCAAATTGTCATTGTATCCAGGTAAAAGTGGATTAATGAATAAATAATTTATTAATGAATAAATAACAATTAGTGAAGGCTTATATTATGAGAAGAACACATTGAATTTGGGGGTTAAGAAAAGTAAAAATACTACTCAATGAACATATGGAATCCAGAGGCTAAGAGTTCAATTTAAAAGGACTATGCTAGAATACTCTGATTCTAGAAAGCAGCTTTCTCTTTAATAAAAGTGATGTATTAAGTGATTATTTTCTTCTCTCAAAATCCTGCATCTGTCTCTGGATTGGTTCCAGACTTAGGGTAGGGACAAAAGAGTAGTACTTAGTGATCCAGTCAAACTCCAACACCTTGGTAAATGGGCAGGAGACCTTGAGAAATAAATAAGAGATGGATGAGGGAGGGGACAAAATTGCCCCGGAAATCACAGTGTTTTGATCAGGGCTGGAGATTTAGTGTGTTGGGCTATGTGGGCTTTCGGTCCTGGGTGGGGCATGGAGTCTGGCAGGTAACTTGAGACTCTTGACAGTTCTGGCTGACCCTGCAGGTGTGGCTGAGGCAGGGATTAGGTGTTTTCAGGCATTTTGGGGTGTAATAATATTTGCAGCTTTTGTAGTGTTTTTGAGTCAAGTCTTCAGGCCTTCATTTTAAGGTCCAAAGGCAGACATGTGGCATGGCCTTAACATGTGGCTGCTAACTGGGCCTGGTTTGGTTCTGAGATCTGTGTCACCAGCTCTGGGAACTCAAGTATATAGTCACTCTTCTTGGAATAAGAGCCATGTGGTTGCAGAATGCGTGGGGGTGGCGGAAGCTACATCTTTTCACAAGGTCCACTCCAGTCAAAGAGTCTTTAGCAGCAGATGCAAATGCATCCCGGAGCTTTCTGTTGCCTACACAGCAAATAAATGATGAAGAAGGTGAGCGAAACAGAGGGAAAAGTTATGGAGAGTTCTTTGATGATAATTATGACTACCTAGAGTGTCAGACTGAAAGGTTTTTTTTTTTTGTTTGTTTGTTTTTTAGATTTTATTTATTTATTTATTTATTTATTTGAGAGAAAGAGAGTGTGAGCAGTGGGGAGGAGCAGAGGGAGAAGCAGACTCCCCGCTGAGCAGGGAGCCCGACATGGGACTCGATCCCAGGACCCCAGGATCATGACCTGAGCCAAAGGCAGACACTTAACCGACAGAGCCATTCAGGCACCCCAGACTGAAAGTTTTTAAAAAGGAATTATTATGTGATTTAGAAAGACTACTCCCATACTAGTGTGCAGGATATATTAAAGCCCAGAAAACCAGCATGTAGAAGGAGGAGTGGAAAGGCTATCACAAGGACAGACATGAGATGGTCAAGGCGTGAGCTAGTGTGATGGTATTTGGGATGAAAACTTGGACCTGAGAGGACTCGGTGAGAGCACGGATGGAAGCAGCACAAAAGTTGGAAAAGCAGTGCTTCCCTGGTACACAAAGCGAGCACAAGAGATCACTGATATAGTATGGAAGATGTCCTAGGCCTGTGAGCTGCAAAAAGATGGACATCTGGTTGGAAATGTACAGAGAATACCTGGAAAATGCAGAAACACAGTCTGAGGGAGAGACTGGGATTGGACATTTAACTATGGGAATCACGGAGGTTATGGCTAATTGAGAGAAAGTAGGTAAAAAGAGAAAAATAGTAAGGAACAATACAGAACTTCCTGCTTACCTTAAGGAGCTAGAAATTAAAACAAAAAGCCATGCAAACCAAGGAACAGACTCTTGATAATAAAGAACAAACTGATGGTTCCCAGAGGGGCAGGGGGATGGGGGGAATAGGTGATGGGGAGAAAAGAGTGTACTCGTGCTGAGCACCGGGTGATGTATGGAATTGCTGAACCACTATATTGTACACCTGAAACTAATAATTCACGGAATGTTAGCTAACTGAAATTTAAGTAAAAACTTAAAAAATAAAGAGAATAAAATATATACATAAGGGGAATAAAACCATGAAAGAAGATAAGAAAGGAATAGTCAAGGAGGTGAGAAAGAAGCAACTGAGATTTATGACAAAATCTAATTCAAGAAGGATGGCTAATCTCAAAATATACAAGGTTCAAGAAAATATTCTGGGGAATCTAAAGTGCATCAAATGTTCAACAGCATTGATTTAGTCATATATTCAGCAGCTTTTCCAGAGTTCTTAACCTGTGCCCAACACTGTGCCCTTGTCCTGGGCAGAAAATAGAAAAGCCAGCTCAGACCCTTCTTTCTTGGAGCTTACAGTGTAGTGAAAGAAACAGTTATTAATCAACTGATTGCATATATACAATGGAATATTACTCAGCCATCAGAAAGGGTGAATACGTACCATTTGCCTCATGGATGGAACTGAGGGGATTATGCTAAGTGAAATAAGTCAAGCAGAGAAAGTCAATTATCATATGGTTTCACTCCTATGTGGAACATAAGGAATAGTGCAGAGGACCATAGGGGAAGGGAGGGAAAACTGAATGGGAAGAAATCAGAGAGAGAGACAAACCATGAAAGATTCTGGACTCCAGGAAACAAACTGAGGGTTACAGAAGGGAGGGGGGTGGGGAATGGGGTAACAGGGTGATGGGTATTAAGGGGGGCACGTGTTGTGATGAGCACTGGTGTTATACACAACTCATGAATCTTTGCATACTACATCAAAAACTAATGATGTATTATATGTTGGCTAACTGAACATAATAAAAAATTAAAAATAAAAATAAATAAAAAAATAAAAACCTAGCTAAAATTAGGCATAAAAAAATCAACTGATTGTACAAATAAATAATTATCAACTACAATGAGCGCAGTGTGTGGAAATCCAAGGCTGTAGAAATGAGATTGCACAATAGGGGAACCTTATCTATTCTGGGAGAGTATGAAAGGTAAAAGATGGTTTCCTTGGATCTTGAATATATTGATAGCCACATCTGCAGAAATCCTCTAGCGTGGCTATTGGACTCACAAGCAAAGAGTGACATTACTGTTTTCATCATTGAAAAAAAAAACAAAACATGAAAATGTATCATCTGCATTTCCTAGTGGAAACAAACAGACATCAATTTTAAAAGAAAAGGGATTTTAAAGATTAAAGAAAAAAAAGATTTTTTTTTTTTTATAATTAGTTCATTGTTAGAACATTTTGTACCAATGTTTACAAGGAAAAGAGACATCATCAAAACAATGTGTGGGAACATTCTAAATTATTTTTAATAATATGTGACATATTATATGAGTGCCATAAAAGGAAATGTGTAGTTTGGCTTTGATTTCTGGAATACAAATTCACCACTGAAACAAATATTTTCTTTTGGAAATCAATATTTTGGTTCTCAGGGCTCAAGCAAAGGTTTTATTTGGAAATTATTTTCTTGTATACTGACTGTGAAGACAGAAATCTGGGAAAGTAGATCACCATGCCAACAACCATTGATCAAACATTTATTGATATTCCCATGCAGCTCATATCTGTTTAATACATAGAGATAAAGTTATCTCAAAAAAAGATAAAAAGCGAAGGCATTAAGACCTCATCCATGCAATAAAAGTAAACGTGAAAGTTGATTCACCTAAAGAATTAAGAAATCAGGTTCAGGGATGCCTGTGTGGCTCAGTTGGTCAAGTGTCTGCCTTTAGCTCTGGTCATGATCCCAAGGTCCTGGGATGGAGCCCTGAATCAGGTTCCTTGCTCAGCGGGGAGCCTGCTTCTCTGTGTCTGCTGCTCCCCCTGCTTGTGTGCTCACTCTCTCTCTCTGACAAATAAATAGAATCTAAAAAAAAAAAAAAAAGAAAAGAAATCAGGTTCAGAAATGTGAGCAGTGTTTGTTAGGAAACAACTTTGGTGCATATTAAAATGTTACCCTCTTAACCTTGGGGTTGTGTTATTATTGTTGCAACATTACAATTTATTTTTTTAAAGCAAAAATTAGACTCCTTTTAGAAATCTTCTTGGGGCTAGTTTCAAAGGTATTAAAAGTTTGTTGATATAGTTTCAGATTTCACATTGCATGGGATCTTCAACAAACTAGTACTTGTGGAGATTTGGAGTAATATTAAAGAAGAATACCCACATTTATCTGAAAAAATTAGTAAAATGTCCCTCCCTTTTCCTCCTGTACATTTGTATGAAGCCGAGTTTTCTTCATATACTTCAATCAAAATACCACACTCTAAGAAATTGAATGTAGAAGCGGGTTAGAGAATCTAACGGTCTTCTGCTAAGACATACATAAAAGACATTTACAAAAATGGAAAATAGTGCCGTTCTTCTCAATATATTTTACTTTGTTTTCAAGAAACTATATTATGTGTGTTAACATGTAACGCGTATTCACTGTTATTTTTAAATGAATTAAATGGATATTTTAAATGAATTAATACATATTTCAAAAATAGCTCAGATTTAATATCTAATGTGATAAATACCCATAGATATAATATCAACAAAATGTCTTTGGGGGTCTTCAATAATAGAACTGCAAAGTGCTCCTGAGATCCTGAATAGGTACAATTCCTGTTTACCATGGTTACTAGTTGTTATTTTGGATCATTCCAGGGATGCTTTAAACACAACCTACTTCTTCCATTTTGGAATTAAACTGTAACTTTCACGGAGTGGTTTGCTTCAACATCACGGCCAAAGTGGTAGTGCCAAGGAAAGAACAGAGTACTTGCCCTTGCAGGTATTTGCCCTTGCAGAGATTTCAGAGGACCGGAGAAAATCATGGTCAAACTATACACTACCTATGCTGGGATCCTAATATGTCTGTTATTTGAAACTGAAAATAGTTACATTTCTTCCTAAGTATAAAAAAAGTCATTAAAAATGGAAGCCAATTCTATAAATAACCCCAAATTTATCCATCACCCAAAGATAGTGTTAACATTTTGGTATGTTTTCTTTCTGACGTTTTTTTTTTTTTATATTATAGTGTTTGTGTGTGCGCGTGAATGTGTGTGCATGTCTAAGGAAGAAATAATCCATGTATACACTTAGCTACGAAAGCTCTATGATCAGAAAAAGTTTCAGCTTGGAAATCTCTGGATTCTGAAAATCATTGGGGTCTAAGAAAGCTATCATATAAAGCTAAGTGTTAATTCCACTAAATCAAATGTAAACTGCTTTACATGCTACAGCAATAAAATGAAGTTTTAAATCTAAAATATAGCTGAGTTGAAATGACTGGGTGGCTCAGTTGGTTAAGCATCTGCTTTCGGCTAAAGTCATAATCCCAGGGTCCTGGTATCAAGCCCCACGTCAGGCTCCCTGCTCAGCGGGAGCCTGTTTCTCCCTCTAAGAACTCATTTTCTCTCTCTCTGACAAATAAATAAATAAAATCTTCTAAAAAATAAAAAAATATAGCTGAGTAACAGATTGGTCATTAAACTGTTTTCCAGTTAAAAACTTTAGGGATCTTAATACGCAGAAGCCATTCTACTAATCATATTAAAATGCTATTATGAGTTAGAATAAGCACAAGTAAATTGTCACAGTTCTGTTCTGGTATTTGGTATTATTAAGAAGGCCTGTATTTAAAAAAAAAAAAAAAAAAAGAATGCCTGTATTTTAAAAATCTCATCTCACTGGATCTCTACCTTATCTACCAAAATTAGCCTTAAAACCTTTCTTAAAAAAGTAATGTAATCCTATACACTCACCGACATTTAAGTCATGTGAAAGTAGGAAGTAATTAGTATCAAATGTTTCTTAAATTAAAGGCCATCTGCTTTTAATTTTTCCTCAGATGTCCTATCCACCTTCACTATGGAAAATATTAACTTTCCACAGATTAGGCATGATTGAAACAATTTTTAAGAGGGGAGAAAAACTGGTAGAACTGACCATTATACAATAAACCATTATACAATAAAGTTGAAATGAGAACATCCCAAATATGCAGGTGAATGCTTTTTTTTCTTAACTACCTTGCAAATGTTTCAACTCAATGCTTTTAATTATGTGACTACTCTCTTAAAAAAGGAAATACATACTCCTGTGGCCTTCTGAATTATTTTATGTATCACATTCAGGCCTTACTGATGAGTTCCAGCAATCAGATTTTGAACAATATTATCTGAAATAATTTACTGAAGTCTTAGAGATTTTTTTGTTATACCACAGTGAAAGGTATGTCACTATATTTCAGTCTATCATATATTAAATGAGTTGTTTTGAGCAAAATAAAGTCAATCTATAGTTTTGACTTAATATACAGTTTATAAACTTTACTGTTAAATGATTTCTTCTTGATTTCAAAGTTGGCTTGCACACTGCTCATTTACACATGGATGTGACTATGAACTGAAAAGGCATCAGACACGAAGAAAGGCATTTACAGACTAATGTAAATGTAGGCCAAACAATAAATGTAAGAATCGTGTTAACTTGCCATTGTATTTTCAGTTTAAAAAATGCTAACCTAATAATTAAGTTATACTAGTTAAGGAGTATATTTAATTAACATGAAGAGCACTTACTAAAAACATATTCACTAGTTTTAGATGTTATTGAAATCACAGTTTAATTCAAATGGCCATAAAAATGTTGGACTTCAAATAATTCCATTTATATGCATGTAGATGTTCTCACAGACTGTATAAAGTCCCCACCATGTTCATTTTAAGATGGAGATATACAACATTTACTTCAGTTCACAAAGTGTGGGCATAAAACAATCTACAGAAGCTTTTTATAGGGTTTAAAAGAGTTCTAATCACCCGTGCCAACTGCACTCCTCTCTCAACACAAAACTGCTTTTGAAACCAAGCATTCATTTGCTAAAACAAGGCATCTGCTGTTAAAGAGATTGATTATCCTGGGGCCTGACCTAATTGGGAGATTAGATATGCTTCTCTACTATGGATGGCATGGTTTATAAAGAAAAAAAAAATTAGACCGAAAAAGAGCAAACTTCTTTTAGACTCCAAGTGCACTTTTATTTATTTCTAATTTTCTTTAATAGAAACAAACAGTATTGCGAATGTCAGGTTGGTGAAATCAGTGTGTTATGAGTGAGAAATGCATTGAGTTCATGTCATTTCTTTGGTAACAGGTACACATTCACTTTCATCACATAAGCCAAATAGTACCAAAAAATGACAATTTTGTCCTATCCTACTGAGTTAAGATCATTATATAATAGATACACACACACACACACACACACACAATCTGGCCTTCTACTGATGTTATCATTTCAGTGTTTTCTATTGCCAGTTAGGTGTCAGTTTTTTCCCCCAAACACAGACATCACCTCATTGCTGTGGCTAATTGCATTTTTCTTTCTAGCCTTTGACAACCAGACCTTTCTTAATGCTATTCACCAATATATCAGACTCAGGTCATCCATCCAAAACATGACAAAAGACCCAGATGCTCATGTAAATTGCACTCCCCCAAAGTACTGCCCTCTTCCTCCATGCAGATACAGATCTGTGACCCCCTCCCATTTTTGTTCACTCCCTTTGTTTTCACTTAATCTTTCATGGTTAGAAAAAGTGGTTATTTGTAGGCTTTAAGAAACATTATACTTTGTTTACATAATAAATCAAATAATCAAGTTAATTATGAAGTTAGATAAATTTTCTATACAAAATTCAAAAATTGCTTCTTCCCATTGAACTTCAAAATGGATTCATTTTCCACAAAAAAGACTTCTTGCTACCCATTTTTTACCCTTTCTTGAGCTCTCAAGATAAAACCAAGTTTGATTGTCCTCTTCCACTGAAAAAAAAAAAAAGAAGAAAAAAGGTTTCATGTGGAATTGTGCAAGCAGAAGTGTAGGACTGAATCATTTATAAAATATCTCATAATTAAAAAGTTGATCTTATTGCCTTTGGTACATTTGTATTAAGCATTAATTACTCAAAATTACTACTTTCCTAAAGCCTTAACTTAAAAATAATTTTGAGATACTTAGAAACTACTGCAATGATGCTTTTATTTTTTTTATTTTTATTTTTTAAAGATTTTATTTATTTATTTGAGAGTGAATGAGATAGAGAGAGAGCACATGAGAGGTGGGAGGATCAGAGGGAGAAGCAGACTCCCTGCCCAGCAGGGAGCCCGATGCGGGACTCCAGAATCATGACCTGAGCCGAAGGCAGTCGCTTAACCAACTGAGCCACCCAGGCGCCCCTGCAATGATGCTTTTAAAGGAAGGTTATTATGGATTCAAATGGCATAGGGACATATTGTGTATGTGTGTAGATATATCCATATTCTAGATTCAAGACTTCTTTCTATTCATTTTCATTCTTTTTTTTTTTTTAATATATTTTCACCTCATATAGTTAAATGTTCACTATGTTTTGGATACTAAGTCACTGTAAGAGAAGGCGGAAACTGATAATTTCTTAAATAGAAAAACAATGTAACCAATAGAAACCAATGGCAATATTTTAGTATTTTAAGGGGAACATCAAGTTAATGTATATGATTTTCTGTCTTTAATTTTAAAGACTTTCAAATTTGAATAAAATTATGTGAAAACTTAATGATAAGAAACATACAGGGTTACTAGAGCTACTATCCTTATCTTCTATTCACAAACACAGTTTAACATGCTCCTCTGTCATAATCCCATGAAAAAAAGGCAGAAATATTTTACTGAATTTAAATAATAAAATGACATCAAACATTAGTAACCATTACAGCTAAGCAAATATTATGGGATATGGCAGTAACATAAGGAATGGAGTGAGTTAGGGCCTCAGTTGATTGAAATCTCTGTGGTGGGGCTGAAATGTGCAGGCCTACTCTCTGAATCGAGTCAGATCAGAGCAGAACAGCTCAGACACATAGAGCAGTGGAAGACAAGTTAACAAGGCCAAGAGGAAAGGGTAGGAGCTAAGAAGAAGAGTAAAAATTTGGAGGAATTAAAGAACCAGAAATCAAAGACACCAAAGATAGGGAGAAAAGGGGGGAAACTGATGAATCTATGATAATGAGGCCAAAGGAAGGATTCTCCTGATGATTACAGCACGTGCTGCAATTTAAACAGTGAAGAAACAGTCTTGAGTGCTTCTTGCCTGGACTGTTACATAGCTTTCCAACCTGTAATTCATGTCAGCTACCATCATGTTACTAAAACATCACTATAATTAAATTCTTCCAAAGTTCCCAAACTTTCAATGGCTTCCTCATGTCTCCTGGGAGAAGTCCCAACTTTTCAGCCTGCCACACAAAGGCTCTCTAGAAAAAGGACCCAGATGTGATCTAATTACATCAAGACTGTGTCGTGGGTAAAAGTGATCTGGTTTGGTGCTTCCATACTTTTGGTCTATTGATGTTAAGTTCTGTGCCTGTAATGTCCTACCTTTATGTCTACATCCAAAAAGGTTATTGTCCTACCTTTTCTTTATGACCCACACCAGACTTAATTGTTCTCAATTTAACCTTCCCTAACAGCCACCCATCTTTGCCTGCTAAAGTTCTAAACACTCTTCAAGTACTGCAATGTCCTCCAAGACACATTCCCATAGTTGTTTTTGAATTCATTTTGCATTTACTGCATACATTCACTTGGCTGTTATCTTATCCCTCCTTCTTTGCAGCTGTTTTGGTATATTGGGTCCCCAGCTGCATTTGCCTGGAAAAGAAAGGCTGTTTTTTTGCATCCATATACCTCCACATCATGAGATAAATAGTACTCAGTAAACATCTATCGAGGAACAATGCTCTGTACTATTATTTCTTCTTGGTTGAATTCTCTTCCCATTCCGCACAATGGCTGCCCCCAGAATCTTTCCAACCCTTTTTTCTTGTCTGCGTATCTTTGCCCTCCCCCGCTCCCCTATCTTGCCTCCTCCTCCACTGAGAAACTGAAGGTGATTCCTCACTTCACTTAATATTTCACATCAAGAATGGAGGGAGGGACAGGACATAAGGACCCACTATGCATCACCTCATGATAGATTATCTAAAATATAGCCAGACCTTTCATACTTACAGGATTCATATCCTGCTACCATCTGGATTGCTTGGACTTGACTTCAGTTCTCTGAGTTGGGTGATCTTGGATAAATGATTCAACTTCCTTCTATAAGTTAGTTTTCTTAGCTATAAAACACAGGTAATTAAAGTACGTAACTTGTGTGCTTGTGAAAGGATTAAGTCAGTAGATTCACATAAAGCACTTGGAAGAGTGTCTGGCAGAAAGGAAGTGCTCAATAAATGCTAGCTATTATAATTGTATTTTGTTTACCATAGTGGTAAGACAGGGTCTGTCCTCATCTTTTTCCTGAAGTTGCGTTACCTGAGGACTCCTCTAGTTATCCTAGACTACACATGTATCAGACTCAGGAAAGGTACTTGGGAAAGTGGAAGAAAAGCTATCTAAATAATAATAACAATAATTTATAATAACAAGAATATAGCAATAACAAGAATAATATATTAACAATAAACCAAAGCTTCAGTTGTATTATCTCCTGTAATCCTCACAAAAATTTTGTCACAAGTATTATCGTTACCTCCATTTTACAGGTGAGGGAAAAAATATCCTTACAGAATTCTTCTTAAATTGTCCAGATATTCCACCTCTAAAATATTTCTCTAGAACATGCGAGGCTGACACCTTTTACTTGCACATGTGCCTGTGAACTCTGCTTCTGGTAGATTGGTTGGACATTGTTGCTTCCTTAGACAATGCCATGACCTTCCACCTCTATGCTACAAGTAGTAAAGTTCTTTCATGTGTTCCAAGTGGACTTTTACCATATAAGAATCTGTTGAAACTCCGAAGAGGGTTTTTATTCTGTGCCTTCAGCAGGTTTAAGTGGAAAATGAATGGTGTTCAAAAGTCTGGGGCACCTTTTCCCAATAAAAATCATGTCTTTTCCTCACAGGATTGATCTGGCAGAAGCTGGCATGGAGAATGAGAGCTCACATTCCACACAGGCAAGTCAGTCATCCAAGCTACATTTGTCTATTCCATGTGTACCTGAGAGGGGGGGCAAGCAGGGAACACTACTGTCCCCAACTCAGGGTACCTTATCCTTCCTGTAAACATACTTTTAACTAATGGTTTCCAAAGTGGAATATGTGCACAAAATAGTCCCTTGGGGGTATAAGAAGAACTGTTAGAATGTCTACTTATATTGATTTTTTAATCTAAGAAAATACACTAAACTGTACTAAAATGTAACAAATAGATTGACACCAGCACCCTATCAGAAAGTTACAGGTCACTGTTGGTAGATTGAGGAAATGAAGGTCAACTGTTTCAAATTTACTCACCCTTTCTCTATGTAGGCAACACTCGGTACTGTGCTATCTAAGAAGAATTTCAGAAAAATTAACACTCAATATGTTCTTAAAAAGGAAAAGTGACTTTTTTAAATGAATGAGCAAATGTTTTTCAAAAGACAGTCATGCTGCTGAGACAGCATGTTTGTATCGATTATTTTTTTAAAAAAAACTTCATCTGTACAATTGAAAACAAACCTTGGAAACAAATTTTTCTAATCCATTTGTAATTTTTCTAAATTACAAATTAGTTCCAAAGGCAATTAAAAGATGGGAACAATTAATTCCAAACTAATAGAAAGATGTGTTTTCATATTTTTAAGAAATGGGCGAAAACTGCTTAAATCTTTGGTTTTAGATCCATTTGTTAAAACTATAAAAATACAGATAAATATAAATAAATAAGTCATTAATGGACTTCTTCCATTTGTATCCTCCTAAAAACAAAAACTTCAAAAACAAACCAAAAAACTCCCAAGTATTAAAATAAACTGAACTCAGTATCAGACTTTTAAATCATTTACAAATAATTAAACCAAATTTTTTTTAAAATGAGGCATATTAACCACATAAATTTTAATAGAGTTATTAATACATTTAGTGAACATAAAAATAAATTATTTTCTAGTGATATAACAAGAATCATTTTTAAAGATTTTATTTATTTATTCTAGAGAGAAAGAGAGCGAGCCTGAGTGGGGGGGAGGAACAGAGTGGGAGAGACTGGAGAGGGAGAGAGAATCTGGAGCAGACTCAGAGCTGAGCTGAGCTCAGAGCCAGAGGTGGGGGCTCGATCTCACAACCCTGAGATCATGACCTGAACTGAAACCAAGAGTCAGACGCTTAGCCTACTGGGCCACCCAGGTGCTCCAACAAGTATCATTTTTAAAAGAAACATTCATCTCGGGCGCCTGGGTGGCTCAGTTGGTTGGGCGACTGCCTTCGGCTCAGGCCATGATCCTGGAGTCCCTGGATCGAGCCCCGCATCGGGCTCCCTGCTCGGCCGGGAGTCTGCTTCTCCCTCTGACCCTCCCCCCTTTCATGTGCTCTCTCTCATTCTCTCTCTCTCAAATAAATAAATTAAAAAAAAAAAAAAAAACGAAAGAAACATTCATCTCATCTTTCTTTAATTTCTAACTTGTGTATGTTTTAAATATATACATATTTATTATGTTTAAATATAACATATATAAAATATAACATTTGAAATACCTATATATTTTAAATATATATAAATATATAGTATATACTACATGTACCTAATAGTCTGGAAAAGTTTATAATTTAGAGATAAATAAACCTATATTGGTGTATATTCATCATTTTTTCTATTCCTAATGGGATACACTATTTTAAACAAGATCTTTGAGAAAGAAAAGAGGAAGGTGTATACACATTTCCAGGGTCCTTCAAATAACCTTCCGTCAAGGTCCAGGGGGACCTGAGGCATTAAGTAATGGCCTGCCCTTCCCACACTCCTGATCTTTTTCCTCAGGCAGGCAGCCATCTGAGAGCAGCACAGAACTTTTTAAGTCCCTAAGACGCTTAACAGTGTTACAGTAGTATATTCGGCTGCCTTTAGGAGTTAAATATTATAATTTCTTATTAATTCAATGGAAACTAAAGATAACTCAAATTTAATAAGAATCTTAATGTAAAATTCCAAACCCAAAAAGGAACCCATCTCATCAATAACTCTTAATTATACAAACTCATAACCACACCTCACTTTTAAGAATATCCAAATTCTGTGAATACATTTTGAATATCTGAATGCTACGGCCTGCTGTTTCTCAGACAAGGGTCTGCAAGAATATTCTTGGAGATAAACAAATTAATGGAACTTCATTTCAAGTCTCCTTTTGATATGAATGTAACACGGGCTTAAAAAGGTATATTCTGGATCATCCAAAAGACAGCCTTACAACAGATAATTGCCATCTATTTCAGTGTGAAAAGTTAGCATCTTTATTTACAACTATACCGAAACTAAGCAATAATAAAAAGATACCATTTATTTTTTAATCCACTTGATCTCCAACACTAAACCAAAAACTCTAGGGTTCAGTAAGACGTTTTGTTGTCAGTTGATGTTAAACAGACTATGTACATTACTCAAGAATAAAAACCACTGTCATAATCAATTTTTAAGTGGGAAATCCCAGCAGAAATAATAGAATTAACGTGCATGACTGATCTGTAACCTGATAAATATGGCTTGACTACTATATTGTTTGAATGAGCTATAAACACAAGGCAGCTTATAAGAGAACAGTTCCAGTTGACAGAACCAAGTTTATCTAAATAGAAAAATATAAATTTAAAGTAAAGTGATTTTCCATGTTTTCACAAAGCTTTTTCTTCTCATGAGTGTTTTATAAGTTGGTATTCACAAATATTTGAGAAAGACCCAAATTTATGGTTTATTTTATTTTGTCTGTAGAACTCCTCAAAAAATATCTTTCTATTCACTCAGATACAATTTTGGTCTAATTATTAGTTGACAGATTTAGCAGAACTAATTCACCTTTACTTACATATGGGCAATAATAAAAATAACCCTATATACAGAATATTCAGAAACAACAAACAAAAAATGTATGATAGGCATAGAATGTTTGATCAGATTTAATATATAATTATAAAATCATTTAAGAAATTCAATCTATTTTTATTAATTTAATAGCAACCATGGCTTTTTCATTCTTCATAGAGGCTTTGTGTTGATAGTTTCTGTACCTGAAACTGTTCTGAGTTGTTTTGAGCTTCAATTACATTTCAAAATACACCGTGCTGTCAAATCCAACTGATTGCAGAACCCATTCTTCATATATATGTTACACACACACACACACACACACACACACACATTCCATCAGTCTGGGGATTAACTATGCATAAGACTATCACCTGCCTTTAAAATTATACCTTTGACACCTAATCCTGGTTGAGCCATGAAAAGACTTCTAAGTGATTATATGCCATTATCATAAGAGAATTATAATATCAAAACAAAATCATAACAAAACACAGTAATACTTTCTGATAAGAAACAGCCCATATTTTTCATTATAAGAACTTATGGAATTATTACTATGTTCTCAATAATATTTGGTTCTCAATAATATTTTCTCAATTTTTACTAAAGAAAAGATTATAATATCGTGTATATCAACTGGATCATTAAAAATTGTAAATTACACCAGTATGGGGTTATATTTGTTCACTCTATTAAGCCATTGCTTATTAATACAATGTCATGATTCAAATTTGTTGTGCTATCTTTTTGAACATGTGGACCAACAATCAAAGAAAGTCCTTAGCGGGAAAGTATGTGAGGAAAATAGGTCTTTATGACAACATCCTTTTTTTTAAAAGAAAAAAGCAAATTCTGCAAACTGACATAATTAATAATTAATTTATTACCTATGTGCACAGTAATTTTTTTCAAAATTTAGTAAATGCACCTTATTAAAATTATCATAAAGTATCCCTCTGCTTT
>NW_026992125.1:0-25634 GCF_029215605.1 Mirounga angustirostris | reverse complement strand
TGAGGGAGCCCACTGCAAGTGAGCCCACCCCCAGGTTCCGGGTGAGGCTCAGGCCCCGGGAGAGAGCAGAACACGACTCCCCACTTGTTTCATGAAGTTAGCACTGCGGCCCCACTCTCGCATGGAAGTCGAAGAGCCCGCGTTCCAACCGGGAGAAGCAACACTGTAGGGAAACCGTGCTTTCGCTACCCTCGTCCTCCCTGTGAGAGGAAGCAGTTTAGGGTGTACTGTGGGTGAGAGCCTGGGGACGGGTTCCATTACGTAAAATCGTGGGAGAGACAGGCCGGTGCAGAAGGCAGCTCTCAACTCACACCATGGTGACGGGTCTAGTACCGATGCCCCCGGTGGAGGTGCGTGGAGCCTCAAAGACAACCCCCTAACTCGAAGGAAGAACTCGGGAGAGAATCCGTGCTTCAGCTAAACCAGCAGCTCCCGAGGGTAGAAGCATGGCGTGGTGTGCGTGCAGGAGAGCACTGCAAGGGAGCCCAAAGCCTTTTGCGAGGGAGACGCAGGCCCCGGCAGAAGGCAGAACACGACTAGCCGTGTGGTTGATCTAGCCAGCCCTGCGGCCCTACTTGGGCATGGAAGCCTAAAGGCGGGCGTTCCAACTCGGAGAAACAACAGTGTGCAGAAACCGTGCTTTAAGCTACCGTCGACCTCTCTGCGGGAGGAAGCGGTTTAGGGTGGAGCGTGGGTGAGAGAGAGCCTGGGGACGGGCTCCATACAGAGAATCGGGGGAGAGACAGGCCGGTGCCGAGGGCAGCTGTCAACTCACCTCGTGTGGACGAGGCCATTCCCGTTGCCCCGTGTGTGCGTGCAGGCCTAAAGGCAGCCCCCTAACTGGAAGCCACAGCTCTGGTGAGAACCCGCGCTTCAGCTCCAATAGCCGTTGCTGAGGTGGGCAGCCGTTTGCTGTGGGAATGCGGAGAGCACGGCAAGTGAGGCCGAGAGCCTTTTCGAAGTGAGACTCGGGCCCTGGGCGGCAGGAGGCAGAACACGACTCCTCCCGTGTTTCATGAAACGAGCACTGCGGGCCCACTTTCCATGGGAGTCTAATGGCTAGCAGTCTTCCTCGAAAACCCATACGATAGAGGAGCCGTGCTTTGGCTCCCATCCACCTCTCGGAGGGAGGAAGCAGCTTCCAGGCTGCCGTGGGTGAGAGTCCGGGGAGCGGTCTCCTTCCGTGACAGCCAGGGAGCAGAAGTCCGGGCCAGAAGGCACCCCTTGGCCCAGCGCTTGTGACCTGAAGCTAACGCCAGTGCTCCATGTGTGCACTGGAATGCTGGGTGCTCCACACTGATCTGGCAGAAAGAAGCCTGTAAAGACTCCCAGCTGCAGCTCATTCGCCTCTGCACAGGGTGGCAGCATTTTCAACTCTGCTGGAGGGCAAACCTGGGGACTGAGTCCCAGCAGAATTCCGAGGGAGAAATAGGCATGGGCCGAAGGCACCTCTCGACTCAGCTCTTGTTTCGGGAACCTAGATCGGCTCTCCCGTGCGTGCGTGGAGTCCTAACGGCCGCCCACCCATCGCAAAGGGACAAAGCTGTAGAGAACCCTTGCCTCAGCAAAGATCGCCCTTCCTGAGCGTGAGCGTCATCTGTCGTGTGTTTTGGTGAAAGCTTGGGGAAGGGAACGAAAACGTAACTCTGAGTGAGAAGCAGGAGTGTAAAGGAAGGCTGCTGTCGACTCCCCTCTCCGTTTAGGAGATTGGCACTGCTGTACCCCGTGTGCCTGGATGCCTAGCTACCGGGCTACCAACGCCAAGAATCCATGCTACCGACTTAGCTGCGCTTTAGTGAACTTCGCCGTCCCTGAAGCTGGAGCAATTTTCCAGTGTTCTTGTAGGAGAGGCCGGGAAAGGGTCCCCCACGTGAAATGGAGTGAGAAGCAGGCCGGTGCGCGAGGCGGCTCTCAACACACCTCTTGTTTATGAGGCTGGGACCCTGGCCCCGGGTGTGCCTGCGGGCCTAAGTAGCCAACCACCTAACTCAAAGGAACAACTCCGTAGAGCATCCCTGCTTCGGCTGAAAGAGCCCTCTGCCGGAGGGTGGACGCATTTTGCTGTGCGCGTGAGGGAGCCCACTGCAAGTGAGCCCACCCCCAGGTTCCGGGTGAGGCTCAGGCCCCGGGAGAGAGCAGAACACGACTCCCCACTTGTTTCATGAAGTTAGCACTGCGGCCCCACTCTCGCATGGAAGTCGAAGAGCCCGCGTTCCAACCGGGAGAAGCAACACTGTAGGGAAACCGTGCTTTAGCTACCCTCGTCCTCCCTGTGAGAGGAAGCAGTTTAGGGTGTACTGTGGGTGAGAGCCTGGGGACGGGTTCCATTACGTAAAATCGTGGGAGAGACAGGCCGGTGCAGAAGGCAGCTCTCAACTCACACCATGGTGACGGGTCTAGTACCGATGCCCCCGGTGGAGGTGCGTGGAGCCTCAAAGACAACCCCCTAACTCGAAGGAAGAACTCGGGAGAGAATCCGTGCTTCAGCTAAACCAGCAGCTCCCGAGGGTAGAAGCATGGCGTGGTGTGCGTGCAGGAGAGCACTGCAAGGGAGCCCAAAGCCTTTTGCGAGGGAGACGCAGGCCCCGGCAGAAGGCAGAACACGACTAGCCGTGTGGTTGATCTAGCCAGCCCTGCGGCCCTACTTGGGCATGGAAGCCTAAAGGCGGGCGTTCCAACTCGGAGAAACAACAGTGTGCAGAAACCGTGCTTTAAGCTACCGTCGACCTCTCTGCGGGAGGAAGCGGTTTAGGGTGGAGCGTGGGTGAGAGAGAGCCTGGGGACGGGCTCCATACAGAGAATCGGGGGAGAGACAGGCCGGTGCCGAAGGCAGCTGTCAACTCACCTCGTGTGGACGAGGCCATTCCCGTTGCCCCGTGTGTGCGTGCAGGCCTAAAGGCAGCCCCCTAACTGGAAGCCACAGCTCTGGTGAGAACCCGCGCTTCAGCTCCAATAGCCGTTGCTGAGGTGGGCAGCCGTTTGCTGTGGGAATGCGGAGAGCACGGCAAGTGAGGCCGAGAGCCTTTTCGAAGTGAGACTCGGGCCCTGGGCGGCAGGAGGCAGAACACGACTCCTCCCGTGTTTCATGAAACGAGCACTGCGGGCCCACTTTCCATGGGAGTCTAATGGCTAGCAGTCTTCCTCGAAAACCCATACGATAGAGGAGCCGTGCTTTGGCTCCCATCCACCTCTCGGAGGGAGGAAGCAGCTTCCAGGCTGCCGTGGGTGAGAGTCCGGGGAGCGGTCTCCTTCCGTGACAGCCAGGGAGCAGAAGTCCGGGCCAGAAGGCACCCCTTGGCCCAGCGCTTGTGACCTGAAGCTAACGCCAGTGCTCCATGTGTGCACTGGAATGCTGGGTGCTCCACACTGATCTGGCAGAAAGAAGCCTGTAAAGACTCCCAGCTGCAGCTCATTCGCCTCTGCACAGGGTGGCAGCATTTTCAACTCTGCTGGAGGGCAAACCTGGGGACTGAGTCCCAGCAGAATTCCGAGGGAGAAATAGGCATGGGCCGAAGGCACCTCTCGACTCAGCTCTTGTTTCGGGAACCTAGATCGGCTCTCCCGTGCGTGCGTGGAGTCCTAACGGCCGCCCACCCATCGCAAAGGGACAAAGCTGTAGAGAACCCTTGCCTCAGCAAAGATCGCCCTTCCTGAGCGTGAGCGTCATCTGTCGTGTGTTTTGGTGAAAGCTTGGGGAAGGGAACGAAAACGTAACTCTGAGTGAGAAGCAGGAGTGTAAAGGAAGGCTGCTGTCGACTCCCCTCTCCGTTTAGGAGATTGGCACTGCTGTACCCCGTGTGCCTGGATGCCTAGCTACCGGGCTACCAACGCCAAGAATCCATGCTACCGACTTAGCTGCGCTTTAGTGAACTTCGCCGTCCCTGAAGCTGGAGCAATTTTCCAGTGTTCTTGTAGGAGAGGCCGGGAAAGGGTCCCCCACGTGAAATGGAGTGAGAAGCAGGCCGGTGCGCGAGGCGGCTCTCAACACACCTCTTGTTTATGAGGCTGGGACCCTGGCCCCGGGTGTGCCTGCGGGCCTAAGTAGCCAACCACCTAACTCAAAGGAACAACTCCGTAGAGCATCCCTGCTTCGGCTGAAAGAGCCCTCTGCCGGAGGGTGGACGCATTTTGCTGTGCGCGTGAGGGAGCCCACTGCAAGTGAGCCCACCCCCAGGTTCCGGGTGAGGCTCAGGCCCCGGGAGAGAGCAGAACACGACTCCCCACTTGTTTCATGAAGTTAGCACTGCGGCCCCACTCTCGCATGGAAGTCGAAGAGCCCGCGTTCCAACCGGGAGAAGCAACACTGTAGGGAAACCGTGCTTTAGCTACCCTCGTCCTCCCTGTGAGAGGAAGCAGTTTAGGGTGTACTGTGGGTGAGAGCCTGGGGACGGGTTCCATTACGTAAAATCGTGGGAGAGACAGGCCGGTGCAGAAGGCAGCTCTCAACTCACACCATGGTGACGGGTCTAGTACCGATGCCCCCGGTGGAGGTGCGTGGAGCCTCAAAGACAACCCCCTAACTCGAAGGAAGAACTCGGGAGAGAATCCGTGCTTCAGCTAAACCAGCAGCTCCCGAGGGTAGAAGCATGGCGTGGTGTGCGTGCAGGAGAGCACTGCAAGGGAGCCCAAAGCCTTTTGCGAGGGAGACGCAGGCCCCGGCAGAAGGCAGAACACGACTAGCCGTGTGGTTGATCTAGCCAGCCCTGCGGCCCTACTTGGGCATGGAAGCCTAAAGGCGGGCGTTCCAACGCGGAGAAACAACAGTGTGCAGAAACCGTGCTTTAAGCTACCGTCGACCTCTCTGCGGGAGGAAGCGGTTTAGGGTGGAGCGTGGGTGAGAGAGAGCCTGGGGACGGGCTCCATACAGAGAATCGGGGGAGAGACAGGCCGGTGCCGAGGGCAGCTGTCAACTCACCTCGTGTGGACGAGGCCATTCCCGTTGCCCCGTGTGTGCGTGCAGGCCTAAAGGCAGCCCCCTAACTGGAAGCCACAGCTCTGGTGAGAACCCGCGCTTCAGCTCCAATAGCCGTTGCTGAGGTGGGCAGCCGTTTGCTGTGGGAATGCGGAGAGCACGGCAAGTGAGGCCGAGAGCCTTTTCGAAGTGAGACTCGGGCCCTGGGCGGCAGGAGGCAGAACACGACTCCTCCCGTGTTTCATGAAACGAGCACTGCGGGCCCACTTTCCATGGGAGTCTAATGGCTAGCAGTCTTCCTCGAAAACCCATACGATAGAGGAGCCGTGCTTTGGCTCCCATCCACCTCTCGGAGGGAGGAAGCAGCTTCCAGGCTGCCGTGGGTGAGAGTCCGGGGAGCGGTCTCCTTCCGTGACAGCCAGGGAGCAGAAGTCCGGGCCAGAAGGCACCCCTTGGCCCAGCGCTTGTGACCTGAAGCTAACGCCAGTGCTCCATGTGTGCACTGGAATGCTGGGTGCTCCACACTGATCTGGCAGAAAGAAGCCTGTAAAGACTCCCAGCTGCAGCTCATTCGCCTCTGCACAGGGTGGCAGCATTTTCAACTCTGCTGGAGGGCAAACCTGGGGACTGAGTCCCAGCAGAATTCCGAGGGAGAAATAGGCATGGGCCGAAGGCACCTCTCGACTCAGCTCTTGTTTCGGGAACCTAGATCGGCTCTCCCGTGCGTGCGTGGAGTCCTAACGGCCGCCCACCCATCGCAAAGGGACAAAGCTGTAGAGAACCCTTGCCTCAGCAAAGATCGCCCTTCCTGAGCGTGAGCGTCATCTGTCGTGTGTTTTGGTGAAAGCTTGGGGAAGGGAACGAAAACGTAACTCTGAGTGAGAAGCAGGAGTGTAAAGGAAGGCTGCTGTCGACTCCCCTCTCCGTTTAGGAGATTGGCACTGCTGTACCCCGTGTGCCTGGATGCCTAGCTACCGGGCTACCAACGCCAAGAATCCATGCTACCGACTTAGCTGCGCTTTAGTGAACTTCGCCGTCCCTGAAGCTGGAGCAATTTTCCAGTGTTCTTGTAGGAGAGGCCGGGAAAGGGTCCCCCACGTGAAATGGAGTGAGAAGCAGGCCGGTGCGCGAGGCGGCTCTCAACACACCTCTTGTTTATGAGGCTGGGACCCTGGCCCCGGGTGTGCCTGCGGGCCTAAGTAGCCAACCACCTAACTCAAAGGAACAACTCCGTAGAGCATCCCTGCTTCGGCTGAAAGAGCCCTCTGCCGGAGGGTGGACGCATTTTGCTGTGCGCGTGAGGGAGCCCACTGCAAGTGAGCCCACCCCCAGGTTCCGGGTGAGGCTCAGGCCCCGGGAGAGAGCAGAACACGACTCCCCACTTGTTTCATGAAGTTAGCACTGCGGCCCCACTCTCGCATGGAAGTCGAAGAGCCCGCGTTCCAACCGGGAGAAGCAACACTGTAGGGAAACCGTGCTTTCGCTACCCTCGTCCTCCCTGTGAGAGGAAGCAGTTTAGGGTGTACTGTGGGTGAGAGCCTGGGGACGGGCTCCATTACGTAAAATCGTGGGAGAGACAGGCCGGTGCAGAAGGCAGCTCTCAACTCACACCATGGTGACGGGTCTAGTACCGATGCCCCCGGTGGAGGTGCGTGGAGCCTCAAAGACAACCCCCTAACTCGAAGGAAGAACTCGGGAGAGAATCCGTGCTTCAGCTAAACCAGCAGCTCCCGAGGGTAGAAGCATGGCGTGGTGTGCGTGCAGGAGAGCACTGCAAGGGAGCCCAAAGCCTTTTGCGAGGGAGACGCAGGCCCCGGCAGAAGGCAGAACACGACTAGCCGTGTGGTTGATCTAGCCAGCCCTGCGGCCCTACTTGGGCATGGAAGCCTAAAGGCGGGCGTTCCAACGCGGAGAAACAACAGTGTGCAGAAACCGTGCTTTAAGCTACCGTCGACCTCTCTGCGGGAGGAAGCGGTTTAGGGTGGAGCGTGGGTGAGAGAGAGCCTGGGGACGGGCTCCATACAGAGAATCGGGGGAGAGACAGGCCGGTGCCGAGGGCAGCTGTCAACTCACCTCGTGTGGACGAGGCCATTCCCGTTGCCCCGTGTGTGCGTGCAGGCCTAAAGGCAGCCCCCTAACTGGAAGCCACAGCTCTGGTGAGAACCCGCGCTTCAGCTCCAATAGCCGTTGCTGAGGTGGGCAGCCGTTTGCTGTGGGAATGCGGAGAGCACGGCAAGTGAGGCCGAGAGCCTTTTCGAAGTGAGACTCGGGCCCTGGGCGGCAGGAGGCAGAACACGACTCCTCCCGTGTTTCATGAAACGAGCACTGCGGGCCCACTTTCCATGGGAGTCTAATGGCTAGCAGTCTTCCTCGAAAACCCATACGATAGAGGAGCCGTGCTTTGGCTCCCATCCACCTCTCGGAGGGAGGAAGCAGCTTCCAGGCTGCCGTGGGTGAGAGTCCGGGGAGCGGTCTCCTTCCGTGACAGCCAGGGAGCAGAAGTCCGGGCCAGAAGGCACCCCTTGGCCCAGCGCTTGTGACCTGAAGCTAACGCCAGTGCTCCATGTGTGCACTGGAATGCTGGGTGCTCCACACTGATCTGGCAGAAAGAAGCCTGTAAAGACTCCCAGCTGCAGCTCATTCGCCTCTGCACAGGGTGGCAGCATTTTCAACTCTGCTGGAGGGCAAACCTGGGGACTGAGTCCCAGCAGAATTCCGAGGGAGAAATAGGCATGGGCCGAAGGCACCTCTCGACTCAGCTCTTGTTTCGGGAACCTAGATCGGCTCTCCCGTGCGTGCGTGGAGTCCTAACGGCCGCCCACCCATCGCAAAGGGACAAAGCTGTAGAGAACCCTTGCCTCAGCAAAGATCGCCCTTCCTGAGCGTGAGCGTCATCTGTCGTGTGTTTTGGTGAAAGCTTGGGGAAGGGAACGAAAACGTAACTCTGAGTGAGAAGCAGGAGTGTAAAGGAAGGCTGCTGTCGACTCCCCTCTCCGTTTAGGAGATTGGCACTGCTGTACCCCGTGTGCCTGGATGCCTAGCTACCGGGCTACCAACGCCAAGAATCCATGCTACCGACTTAGCTGCGCTTTAGTGAACTTCGCCGTCCCTGAAGCTGGAGCAATTTTCCAGTGTTCTTGTAGGAGAGGCCGGGAAAGGGTCCCCCACGTGAAATGGAGTGAGAAGCAGGCCGGTGCGCGAGGCGGCTCTCAACACACCTCTTGTTTATGAGGCTGGGACCCTGGCCCCGGGTGTGCCTGCGGGCCTAAGTAGCCAACCACCTAACTCAAAGGAACAACTCCGTAGAGCATCCCTGCTTCGGCTGAAAGAGCCCTCTGCCGGAGGGTGGACGCATTTTGCTGTGCGCGTGAGGGAGCCCACTGCAAGTGAGCCCACCCCCAGGTTCCGGGTGAGGCTCAGGCCCCGGGAGAGAGCAGAACACGACTCCCCACTTGTTTCATGAAGTTAGCACTGCGGCCCCACTCTCGCATGGAAGTCGAAGAGCCCGCGTTCCAACCGGGAGAAGCAACACTGTAGGGAAACCGTGCTTTCGCTACCCTCGTCCTCCCTGTGAGAGGAAGCAGTTTAGGGTGTACTGTGGGTGAGAGCCTGGGGACGGGCTCCATTACGTAAAATCTTGGGAGAGACAGGCCGGTGCAGAAGGCAGCTCTCAACTCACACCATGGTGACGGGTCTAGTACCGATGCCCCCGGTGGAGGTGCGTGGAGCCTCAAAGACAACCCCCTAACTCGAAGGAAGAACTCGGGAGAGAATCCGTGCTTCAGCTAAACCAGCAGCTCCCGAGGGTAGAAGCATGGCGTGGTGTGCGTGCAGGAGAGCCCTGCAAGGGAGCCCAAAGCCTTTTGCGAGGGAGACGCAGGCCCCGGCAGAAGGCAGAACACGACTAGCCGTGTGGTTGATCTAGCCAGCCCTGCGGCCCTACTTGGGCATGGAAGCCTAAAGGCGGGCGTTCCAACGCGGAGAAACAACAGTGTGCAGAAACCGTGCTTTAAGCTACCGTCGACCTCTCTGCGGGAGGAAGCGGTTTAGGGTGGAGCGTGGGTGAGAGAGAGCCTGGGGACGGGCTCCATACAGAGAATCGGGGGAGAGACAGGCCGGTGCCGAGGGCAGCTGTCAACTCACCTCGTGTGGACGAGGCCATTCCCGTTGCCCCGTGTGTGCGTGCAGGCCTAAAGGCAGCCCCCTAACTGGAAGCCACAGCTCTGGTGAGAACCCGCGCTTCAGCTCCAATAGCCGTTGCTGAGGTGGGCAGCCGTTTGCTGTGGGAATGCGGAGAGCACGGCAAGTGAGGCCGAGAGCCTTTTCGAAGTGAGACTCGGGCCCTGGGCGGCAGGAGGCAGAACACGACTCCTCCCGTGTTTCATGAAACGAGCACTGCGGGCCCACTTTCCATGGGAGTCTAATGGCTAGCAGTCTTCCTCGAAAACCCATACGATAGAGGAGCCGTGCTTTGGCTCCCATCCACCTCTCGGAGGGAGGAAGCAGCTTCCAGGCTGCCGTGGGTGAGAGTCCGGGGAGCGGTCTCCTTCCGTGACAGCCAGGGAGCAGAAGTCCGGGCCAGAAGGCACCCCTTGGCCCAGCGCTTGTGACCTGAAGCTAACGCCACTGCTCCATGTGTGCACTGGAATGCTGGGTGCTCCACACTGATCTGGCAGAAAGAAGCCTGTAAAGACTCCCAGCTGCAGCTCATTCGCCTCTGCACAGGGTGGCAGCATTTTCAACTCTGCTGGAGGGCAAACCTGGGGACTGAGTCCCAGCAGAATTCCGAGGGAGAAATAGGCATGGGCCGAAGGCACCTCTCGACTCAGCTCTTGTTTCGGGAACCTAGATCGGCTCTCCCGTGCGTGCGTGGAGTCCTAACGGCCGCCCACCCATCGCAAAGGGACAAAGCTGTAGAGAACCCTTGCCTCAGCAAAGATCGCCCTTCCTGAGCGTGAGCGTCATCTGTCGTGTGTTTTGGTGAAAGCTTGGGGAAGGGAACGAAAACGTAACTCTGAGTGAGAAGCAGGAGTGTAAAGGAAGGCTGCTGTCGACTCCCCTCTCCGTTTAGGAGATTGGCACTGCTGTACCCCGTGTGCCTGGATGCCTAGCTACCGGGCTACCAACGCCAAGAATCCATGCTACCGACTTAGCTGCGCTTTAGTGAACTTCGCCGTCCCTGAAGCTGGAGCAATTTTCCAGTGTTCTTGTAGGAGAGGCCGGGAAAGGGTCCCCCACGTGAAATGGAGTGAGAAGCAGGCCGGTGCGCGAGGCGGCTCTCAACACACCTCTTGTTTATGAGGCTGGGACCCTGGCCCCGGGTGTGCCTGCGGGCCTAAGTAGCCAACCACCTAACTCAAAGGAACAACTCCGTAGAGCATCCCTGCTTCGGCTGAAAGAGCCCTCTGCCGGAGGGTGGACGCATTTTGCTGTGCGCGTGAGGGAGCCCACTGCAAGTGAGCCCACCCCCAGGTTCCGGGTGAGGCTCAGGCCCCGGGAGAGAGCAGAACACGACTCCCCACTTGTTTCATGAAGTTAGCACTGCGGCCCCACTCTCGCATGGAAGTCGAAGAGCCCGCGTTCCAGCCGGGAGAAGCAACACTGTAGGGAAACCGTGCTTTCGCTACCCTCGTCCTCCCTGTGAGAGGAAGCAGTTTAGGGTGTACTGTGGGTGAGAGCCTGGGGACGGGCTCCATTACGTAAAATCGTGGGAGAGACAGGCCGGTGCAGAAGGCAGCTCTCAACTCACACCATGGTGACGGGTCTAGTACCGATGCCCCCGGTGGAGGTGCGTGGAGCCTCAAAGACAACCCCCTAACTCGAAGGAAGAACTCGGGAGAGAATCCGTGCTTCAGCTAAACCAGCAGCTCCCGAGGGTAGAAGCATGGCGTGGTGTGCGTGCAGGAGAGCCCTGCAAGGGAGCCCAAAGCCTTTTGCGAGGGAGACGCAGGCCCCGGCAGAAGGCAGAACACGACTAGCCGTGTGGTTGATCTAGCCAGCCCTGCGGCCCTACTTGGGCATGGAAGCCTAAAGGCGGGCGTTCCAACGCGGAGAAACAACAGTGTGCAGAAACCGTGCTTTAAGCTACCGTCGACCTCTCTGCGGGAGGAAGCGGTTTAGGGTGGAGCGTGGGTGAGAGAGAGCCTGGGGACGGGCTCCATACAGAGAATCGGGGGAGAGACAGGCCGGTGCCGAGGGCAGCTGTCAACTCACCTCGTGTGGACGAGGCCATTCCCGTTGCCCCGTGTGTGCGTGCAGGCCTAAAGGCAGCCCCCTAACTGGAAGCCACAGCTCTGGTGAGAACCCGCGCTTCAGCTCCAATAGCCGTTGCTGAGGTGGGCAGCCGTTTGCTGTGGGAATGCGGAGAGCACGGCAAGTGAGGCCGAGAGCCTTTTCGAAGTGAGACTCGGGCCCTGGGCGGCAGGAGGCAGAACACGACTCCTCCCGTGTTTCATGAAACGAGCACTGCGGGCCCACTTTCCATGGGAGTCTAATGGCTAGCAGTCTTCCTCGAAAACCCATACGATAGAGGAGCCGTGCTTTGGCTCCCATCCACCTCTCGGAGGGAGGAAGCAGCTTCCAGGCTGCCGTGGGTGAGAGTCCGGGGAGCGGTCTCCTTCCGTGACAGCCAGGGAGCAGAAGTCCGGGCCAGAAGGCACCCCTTGGCCCAGCGCTTGTGACCTGAAGCTAACGCCACTGCTCCATGTGTGCACTGGAATGCTGGGTGCTCCACACTGATCTGGCAGAAAGAAGCCTGTAAAGACTCCCAGCTGCAGCTCATTCGCCTCTGCACAGGGTGGCAGCATTTTCAACTCTGCTGGAGGGCAAACCTGGGGACTGAGTCCCAGCAGAATTCCGAGGGAGAAATAGGCATGGGCCGAAGGCACCTCTCGACTCAGCTCTTGTTTCGGGAACCTAGATCGGCTCTCCCGTGCGTGCGTGGAGTCCTAACGGCCGCCCACCCATCGCAAAGGGACAAAGCTGTAGAGAACCCTTGCCTCAGCAAAGATCGCCCTTCCTGAGCGTGAGCGTCATCTGTCGTGTGTTTTGGTGAAAGCTTGGGGAAGGGAACGAAAACGTAACTCTGAGTGAGAAGCAGGAGTGTAAAGGAAGGCTGCTGTCGACTCCCCTCTCCGTTTAGGAGATTGGCACTGCTGTACCCCGTGTGCCTGGATGCCTAGCTACCGGGCTACCAACGCCAAGAATCCATGCTACCGACTTAGCTGCGCTTTAGTGAACTTCGCCGTCCCTGAAGCTGGAGCAATTTTCCAGTGTTCTTGTAGGAGAGGCCGGGAAAGGGTCCCCCACGTGAAATGGAGTGAGAAGCAGGCCGGTGCGCGAGGCGGCTCTCAACACACCTCTTGTTTATGAGGCTGGGACCCTGGCCCCGGGTGTGCCTGCGGGCCTAAGTAGCCAACCACCTAACTCAAAGGAACAACTCCGTAGAGCATCCCTGCTTCGGCTGAAAGAGCCCTCTGCCGGAGGGTGGACGCATTTTGCTGTGCGCGTGAGGGAGCCCACTGCAAGTGAGCCCACCCCCAGGTTCCGGGTGAGGCTCAGGCCCCGGGAGAGAGCAGAACACGACTCCCCACTTGTTTCATGAAGTTAGCACTGCGGCCCCACTCTCGCATGGAAGTCGAAGAGCCCGCGTTCCAGCCGGGAGAAGCAACACTGTAGGGAAACCGTGCTTTCGCTACCCTCGTCCTCCCTGTGAGAGGAAGCAGTTTAGGGTGTACTGTGGGTGAGAGCCTGGGGACGGGCTCCATTACGTAAAATCGTGGGAGAGACAGGCCGGTGCAGAAGGCAGCTCTCAACTCACACCATGGTGACGGGTCTAGTACCGATGCCCCCGGTGGAGGTGCGTGGAGCCTCAAAGACAACCCCCTAACTCGAAGGAAGAACTCGGGAGAGAATCCGTGCTTCAGCTAAACCAGCAGCTCCCGAGGGTAGAAGCATGGCGTGGTGTGCGTGCAGGAGAGCCCTGCAAGGGAGCCCAAAGCCTTTTGCGAGGGAGACGCAGGCCCCGGCAGAAGGCAGAACACGACTAGCCGTGTGGTTGATCTAGCCAGCCCTGCGGCCCTACTTGGGCATGGAAGCCTAAAGGCGGGCGTTCCAACGCGGAGAAACAACAGTGTGCAGAAACCGTGCTTTAAGCTACCGTCGACCTCTCTGCGGGAGGAAGCGGTTTAGGGTGGAGCGTGGGTGAGAGAGAGCCTGGGGACGGGCTCCATACAGAGAATCGGGGGAGAGACAGGCCGGTGCCGAGGGCAGCTGTCAACTCACCTCGTGTGGACGAGGCCATTCCCGTTGCCCCGTGTGTGCGTGCAGGCCTAAAGGCAGCCCCCTAACTGGAAGCCACAGCTCTGGTGAGAACCCGCGCTTCAGCTCCAATAGCCGTTGCTGAGGTGGGCAGCCGTTTGCTGTGGGAATGCGGAGAGCACGGCAAGTGAGGCCGAGAGCCTTTTCGAAGTGAGACTCGGGCCCTGGGCGGCAGGAGGCAGAACACGACTCCTCCCGTGTTTCATGAAACGAGCACTGCGGGCCCACTTTCCATGGGAGTCTAATGGCTAGCAGTCTTCCTCGAAAACCCATACGATAGAGGAGCCGTGCTTTGGCTCCCATCCACCTCTCGGAGGGAGGAAGCAGCTTCCAGGCTGCCGTGGGTGAGAGTCCGGGGAGCGGTCTCCTTCCGTGACAGCCAGGGAGCAGAAGTCCGGGCCAGAAGGCACCCCTTGGCCCAGCGCTTGTGACCTGAAGCTAACGCCACTGCTCCATGTGTGCACTGGAATGCTGGGTGCTCCACACTGATCTGGCAGAAAGAAGCCTGTAAAGACTCCCAGCTGCAGCTCATTCGCCTCTGCACAGGGTGGCAGCATTTTCAACTCTGCTGGAGGGCAAACCTGGGGACTGAGTCCCAGCAGAATTCCGAGGGAGAAATAGGCATGGGCCGAAGGCACCTCTCGACTCAGCTCTTGTTTCGGGAACCTAGATCGGCTCTCCCGTGCGTGCGTGGAGTCCTAACGGCCGCCCACCCATCGCAAAGGGACAAAGCTGTAGAGAACCCTTGCCTCAGCAAAGATCGCCCTTCCTGAGCGTGAGCGTCATCTGTCGTGTGTTTTGGTGAAAGCTTGGGGAAGGGAACGAAAACGTAACTCTGAGTGAGAAGCAGGAGTGTAAAGGAAGGCTGCTGTCGACTCCCCTCTCCGTTTAGGAGATTGGCACTGCTGTACCCCGTGTGCCTGGATGCCTAGCTACCGGGCTACCAACGCCAAGAATCCATGCTACCGACTTAGCTGCGCTTTACTGAACTTCGCCGTCCCTGAAGCTGGAGCAATTTTCCAGTGTTCTTGTAGGAGAGGCCGGGAAAGGGTCCCCCACGTGAAATGGAGTGAGAAGCAGGCCGGTGCGCGAGGCGGCTCTCAACACACCTCTTGTTTATGAGGCTGGGACCCTGGCCCCGGGTGTGCCTGCGGGCCTAAGTAGCCAACCACCTAACTCAAAGGAACAACTCCGTAGAGCATCCCTGCTTCGGCTGAAAGAGCCCTCTGCCGGAGGGTGGACGCATTTTGCTGTGCGCGTGAGGGAGCCCACTGCAAGTGAGCCCACCCCCAGGTTCCGGGTGAGGCTCAGGCCCCGGGAGAGAGCAGAACACGACTCCCCACTTGTTTCATGAAGTTAGCACTGCGGCCCCACTCTCGCATGGAAGTCGAAGAGCCCGCGTTCCAGCCGGGAGAAGCAACACTGTAGGGAAACCGTGCTTTCGCTACCCTCGTCCTCCCTGTGAGAGGAAGCAGTTTAGGGTGTACTGTGGGTGAGAGCCTGGGGACGGGCTCCATTACGTAAAATCGTGGGAGAGACAGGCCGGTGCAGAAGGCAGCTCTCAACTCACACCATGGTGACGGGTCTAGTACCGATGCCCCCGGTGGAGGTGCGTGGAGCCTCAAAGACAACCCCCTAACTCGAAGGAAGAACTCGGGAGAGAATCCGTGCTTCAGCTAAACCAGCAGCTCCCGAGGGTAGAAGCATGGCGTGGTGTGCGTGCAGGAGAGCCCTGCAAGGGAGCCCAAAGCCTTTTGCGAGGGAGACGCAGGCCCCGGCAGAAGGCAGAACACGACTAGCCGTGTGGTTGATCTAGCCAGCCCTGCGGCCCTACTTGGGCATGGAAGCCTAAAGGCGGGCGTTCCAACGCGGAGAAACAACAGTGTGCAGAAACCGTGCTTTAAGCTACCGTCGACCTCTCTGCGGGAGGAAGCGGTTTAGGGTGGAGCGTGGGTGAGAGAGAGCCTGGGGACGGGCTCCATACAGAGAATCGGGGGAGAGACAGGCCGGTGCCGAGGGCAGCTGTCAACTCACCTCGTGTGGACGAGGCCATTCCCGTTGCCCCGTGTGTGCGTGCAGGCCTAAAGGCAGCCCCCTAACTGGAAGCCACAGCTCTGGTGAGAACCCGCGCTTCAGCTCCAATAGCCGTTGCTGAGGTGGGCAGCCGTTTGCTGTGGGAATGCGGAGAGCACGGCAAGTGAGGCCGAGAGCCTTTTCGAAGTGAGACTCGGGCCCTGGGCGGCAGGAGGCAGAACACGACTCCTCCCGTGTTTCATGAAACGAGCACTGCGGGCCCACTTTCCATGGGAGTCTAATGGCTAGCAGTCTTCCTCGAAAACCCATACGATAGAGGAGCCGTGCTTTGGCTCCCATCCACCTCTCGGAGGGAGGAAGCAGCTTCCAGGCTGCCGTGGGTGAGAGTCCGGGGAGCGGTCTCCTTCCGTGACAGCCAGGGAGCAGAAGTCCGGGCCAGAAGGCACCCCTTGGCCCAGCGCTTGTGACCTGAAGCTAACGCCACTGCTCCATGTGTGCACTGGAATGCTGGGTGCTCCACACTGATCTGGCAGAAAGAAGCCTGTAAAGACTCCCAGCTGCAGCTCATTCGCCTCTGCACAGGGTGGCAGCATTTTCAACTCTGCTGGAGGGCAAACCTGGGGACTGAGTCCCAGCAGAATTCCGAGGGAGAAATAGGCATGGGCCGAAGGCACCTCTCGACTCAGCTCTTGTTTCGGGAACCTAGATCGGCTCTCCCGTGCGTGCGTGGAGTCCTAACGGCCGCCCACCCATCGCAAAGGGACAAAGCTGTAGAGAACCCTTGCCTCAGCAAAGATCGCCCTTCCTGAGCGTGAGCGTCATCTGTCGTGTGTTTTGGTGAAAGCTTGGGGAAGGGAACGAAAACGTAACTCTGAGTGAGAAGCAGGAGTGTAAAGGAAGGCTGCTGTCGACTCCCCTCTCCGTTTAGGAGATTGGCACTGCTGTACCCCGTGTGCCTGGATGCCTAGCTACCGGGCTACCAACGCCAAGAATCCATGCTACCGACTTAGCTGCGCTTTAGTGAACTTCGCCGTCCCTGAAGCTGGAGCAATTTTCCAGTGTTCTTGTAGGAGAGGCCGGGAAAGGGTCCCCCACGTGAAATGGAGTGAGAAGCAGGCCGGTGCGCGAGGCGGCTCTCAACACACCTCTTGTTTATGAGGCTGGGACCCTGGCCCCGGGTGTGCCTGCGGGCCTAAGTAGCCAACCACCTAACTCAAAGGAACAACTCCGTAGAGCATCCCTGCTTCGGCTGAAAGAGCCCTCTGCCGGAGGGTGGACGCATTTTGCTGTGCGCGTGAGTGAGCCCACTGCAAGTGAGCCCACCCCCAGGTTCCGGGTGAGGCTCAGGCCCCGGGAGAGAGCAGAACACGACTCCCCACTTGTTTCATGAAGTTAGCACTGCGGCCCCACTCTCGCATGGAAGTCGAAGAGCCCGCGTTCCAACCGGGAGAAGCAACACTGTAGGGAAACCGTGCTTTCGCTACCCTCGTCCTCCCTGTGAGAGGAAGCAGTTTAGGGTGTACTGTGGGTGAGAGCCTGGGGACGGGCTCCATTACGTAAAATCGTGGGAGAGACAGGCCGGTGCAGAAGGCAGCTCTCAACTCACACCATGGTGACGGGTCTAGTACCGATGCCCCCGGTGGAGGTGCGTGGAGCCTCAAAGACAACCCCCTAACTCGAAGGAAGAACTCGGGAGAGAATCCGTGCTTCAGCTAAACCAGCAGCTCCCGAGGGTAGAAGCATGGCGTGGTGTGCGTGCAGGAGAGCCCTGCAAGGGAGCCCAAAGCCTTTTGCGAGGGAGACGCAGGCCCCGGCAGAAGGCAGAACACGACTAGCCGTGTGGTTGATCTAGCCAGCCCTGCGGCCCTACTTGGGCATGGAAGCCTAAAGGCGGGCGTTCCAACGCGGAGAAACAACAGTGTGCAGAAACCGTGCTTTAAGCTACCGTCGACCTCTCTGCGGGAGGAAGCGGTTTAGGGTGGAGCGTGGGTGAGAGAGAGCCTGGGGACGGGCTCCATACAGAGAATCGGGGGAGAGACAGGCCGGTGCCGAGGGCAGCTGTCAACTCACCTCGTGTGGACGAGGCCATTCCCGTTGCCCCGTGTGTGCGTGCAGGCCTAAAGGCAGCCCCCTAACTGGAAGCCACAGCTCTGGTGAGAACCCGCGCTTCAGCTCCAATAGCCGTTGCTGAGGTGGGCAGCCGTTTGCTGTGGGAATGCGGAGAGCACGGCAAGTGAGGCCGAGAGCCTTTTCGAAGTGAGACTCGGGCCCTGGGCGGCAGGAGGCAGAACACGACTCCTCCCGTGTTTCATGAAACGAGCACTGCGGGCCCACTTTCCATGGGAGTCTAATGGCTAGCAGTCTTCCTCGAAAACCCATACGATAGAGGAGCCGTGCTTTAGCTCCCATCCACCTCTCGGAGGGAGGAAGCAGCTTCCAGGCTGCCGTGGGTGAGAGTCCGGGGAGCGGTCTCCTTCCGTGACAGCCAGGGAGCAGAAGTCCGGGCCAGAAGGCACCCCTTGGCCCAGCGCTTGTGACCTGAAGCTAACGCCACTGCTCCATGTGTGCACTGGAATGCTGGGTGCTCCACACTGATCTGGCAGAAAGAAGCCTGTAAAGACTCCCAGCTGCAGCTCATTCGCCTCTGCACAGGGTGGCAGCATTTTCAACTCTGCTGGAGGGCAAACCTGGGGACTGAGTCCCAGCAGAATTCCGAGGGAGAAATAGGCATGGGCCGAAGGCACCTCTCGACTCAGCTCTTGTTTCGGGAACCTAGATCGGCTCTCCCGTGCGTGCGTGGAGTCCTAACGGCCGCCCACCCATCGCAAAGGGACAAAGCTGTAGAGAACCCTTGCCTCAGCAAAGATCGCCCTTCTTGAGCGTGAGCGTCATCTGTCGTGTGTTTTGGTGAAAGCTTGGGGAAGGGAACGAAAACGTAACTCTGAGTGAGAAGCAGGAGTGTAAAGGAAGGCTGCTGTCGACTCCCCTCTCCGTTTAGGAGATTGGCACTGCTGTACCCCGTGTGCCTGGATGCCTAGCTACCGGGCTACCAACGCCAAGAATCCATGCTACCGACTTAGCTGCGCTTTAGTGAACTTCGCCGTCCCTGAAGCTGGAGCAATTTTCCAGTGTTCTTGTAGGAGAGGCCGGGAAAGGGTCCCCCACGTGAAATGGAGTGAGAAGCAGGCCGGTGCGCGAGGCGGCTCTCAACACACCTCTTGTTTATGAGGCTGGGACCCTGGCCCCGGGTGTGCCTGCGGGCCTAAGTAGCCAACCACCTAACTCAAAGGAACAACTCCGTAGAGCATCCCTGCTTCGGCTGAAAGAGCCCTCTGCCGGAGGGTGGACGCATTTTGCTGTGCGCGTGAGTGAGCCCACTGCAAGTGAGCCCACCCCCAGGTTCCGGGTGAGGCTCAGGCCCCGGGAGAGAGCAGAACACGACTCCCCACTTGTTTCATGAAGTTAGCACTGCGGCCCCACTCTCGCATGGAAGTCGAAGAGCCCGCGTTCCAACCGGGAGAAGCAACACTGTAGGGAAACCGTGCTTTCGCTACCCTCGTCCTCCCTGTGAGAGGAAGCAGTTTAGGGTGTACTGTGGGTGAGAGCCTGGGGACGGGCTCCATTACGTAAAATCGTGGGAGAGACAGGCCGGTGCAGAAGGCAGCTCTCAACTCACACCATGGTGACGGGTCTAGTACCGATGCCCCCGGTGGAGGTGCGTGGAGCCTCAAAGACAACCCCCTAACTCGAAGGAAGAACTCGGGAGAGAATCCGTGCTTCAGCTAAACCAGCAGCTCCCGAGGGTAGAAGCATGGCGTGGTGTGCGTGCAGGAGAGCCCTGCAAGGGAGCCCAAAGCCTTTTGCGAGGGAGACGCAGGCCCCGGCAGAAGGCAGAACACGACTAGCCGTGTGGTTGATCTAGCCAGCCCTGCGGCCCTACTTGGGCATGGAAGCCTAAAGGCGGGCGTTCCAACGCGGAGAAACAACAGTGTGCAGAAACCGTGCTTTAAGCTACCGTCGACCTCTCTGCGGGAGGAAGCGGTTTAGGGTGGAGCGTGGGTGAGAGAGAGCCTGGGGACGGGCTCCATACAGAGAATCGGGGGAGAGACAGGCCGGTGCCGAGGGCAGCTGTCAACTCACCTCGTGTGGACGAGGCCATTCCCGTTGCCCCGTGTGTGCGTGCAGGCCTAAAGGCAGCCCCCTAACTGGAAGCCACAGCTCTGGTGAGAACCCGCGCTTCAGCTCCAATAGCCGTTGCTGAGGTGGGCAGCCGTTTGCTGTGGGAATGCGGAGAGCACGGCAAGTGAGGCCGAGAGCCTTTTCGAAGTGAGACTCGGGCCCTGGGCGGCAGGAGGCAGAACACGACTCCTCCCGTGTTTCATGAAACGAGCACTGCGGGCCCACTTTCCATGGGAGTCTAATGGCTAGCAGTCTTCCTCGAAAACCCATACGATAGAGGAGCCGTGCTTTAGCTCCCATCCACCTCTCGGAGGGAGGAAGCAGCTTCCAGGCTGCCGTGGGTGAGAGTCCGGGGAGCGGTCTCCTTCCGTGACAGCCAGGGAGCAGAAGTCCGGGCCAGAAGGCACCCCTTGGCCCAGCGCTTGTGACCTGAAGCTAACGCCACTGCTCCATGTGTGCACTGGAATGCTGGGTGCTCCACACTGATCTGGCAGAAAGAAGCCTGTAAAGACTCCCAGCTGCAGCTCATTCGCCTCTGCACAGGGTGGCAGCATTTTCAACTCTGCTGGAGGGCAAACCTGGGGACTGAGTCCCAGCAGAATTCCGAGGGAGAAATAGGCATGGGCCGAAGGCACCTCTCGACTCAGCTCTTGTTTCGGGAACCTAGATCGGCTCTCCCGTGCGTGCGTGGAGTCCTAACGGCCGCCCACCCATCGCAAAGGGACAAAGCTGTAGAGAACCCTTGCCTCAGCAAAGATCGCCCTTCTTGAGCGTGAGCGTCATCTGTCGTGTGTTTTGGTGAAAGCTTGGGGAAGGGAACGAAAACGTAACTCTGAGTGAGAAGCAGGAGTGTAAAGGAAGGCTGCTGTCGACTCCCCTCTCCGTTTAGGAGATTGGCACTGCTGTACCCCGTGTGCCTGGATGCCTAGCTACCGGGCTACCAACGCCAAGAATCCATGCTACCGACTTAGCTGCGCTTTACTGAACTTCGCCGTCCCTGAAGCTGGAGCAATTTTCCAGTGTTCTTGTAGGAGAGGCCGGGAAAGGGTCCCCCACGTGAAATGGAGTGAGAAGCAGGCCGGTGCGCGAGGCGGCTCTCAACACACCTCTTGTTTATGAGGCTGGGACCCTGGCCCCGGGTGTGCCTGCGGGCCTAAGTAGCCAACCACCTAACTCAAAGGAACAACTCCGTAGAGCATCCCTGCTTCGGCTGAAAGAGCCCTCTGCCGGAGGGTGGACGCATTTTGCTGTGCGCGTGAGTGAGCCCACTGCAAGTGAGCCCACCCCCAGGTTCCGGGTGAGGCTCAGGCCCCGGGAGAGAGCAGAACACGACTCCCCACTTGTTTCATGAAGTTAGCACTGCGGCCCCACTCTCGCATGGAAGTCGAAGAGCCCGCGTTCCAACCGGGAGAAGCAACACTGTAGGGAAACCGTGCTTTCGCTACCCTCGTCCTCCCTGTGAGAGGAAGCAGTTTAGGGTGTACTGTGGGTGAGAGCCTGGGGACGGGCTCCATTACGTAAAATCGTGGGAGAGACAGGCCGGTGCAGAAGGCAGCTCTCAACTCACACCATGGTGACGGGTCTAGTACCGATGCCCCCGGTGGAGGTGCGTGGAGCCTCAAAGACAACCCCCTAACTCGAAGGAAGAACTCGGGAGAGAATCCGTGCTTCAGCTAAACCAGCAGCTCCCGAGGGTAGAAGCATGGCGTGGTGTGCGTGCAGGAGAGCCCTGCAAGGGAGCCCAAAGCCTTTTGCGAGGGAGACGCAGGCCCCGGCAGAAGGCAGAACACGACTAGCCGTGTGGTTGATCTAGCCAGCCCTGCGGCCCTACTTGGGCATGGAAGCCTAAAGGCGGGCGTTCCAACGCGGAGAAACAACAGTGTGCAGAAACCGTGCTTTAAGCTACCGTCGACCTCTCTGCGGGAGGAAGCGGTTTAGGGTGGAGCGTGGGTGAGAGAGAGCCTGGGGACGGGCTCCATACAGAGAATCGGGGGAGAGACAGGCCGGTGCCGAGGGCAGCTGTCAACTCACCTCGTGTGGACGAGGCCATTCCCGTTGCCCCGTGTGTGCGTGCAGGCCTAAAGGCAGCCCCCTAACTGGAAGCCACAGCTCTGGTGAGAACCCGCGCTTCAGCTCCAATAGCCGTTGCTGAGGTGGGCAGCCGTTTGCTGTGGGAATGCGGAGAGCACGGCAAGTGAGGCCGAGAGCCTTTTCGAAGTGAGACTCGGGCCCTGGGCGGCAGGAGGCAGAACACGACTCCTCCCGTGTTTCATGAAACGAGCACTGCGGGCCCACTTTCCATGGGAGTCTAATGGCTAGCAGTCTTCCTCGAAAACCCATACGATAGAGGAGCCGTGCTTTAGCTCCCATCCACCTCTCGGAGGGAGGAAGCAGCTTCCAGGCTGCCGTGGGTGAGAGTCCGGGGAGCGGTCTCCTTCCGTGACAGCCAGGGAGCAGAAGTCCGGGCCAGAAGGCACCCCTTGGCCCAGCGCTTGTGACCTGAAGCTAACGCCACTGCTCCATGTGTGCACTGGAATGCTGGGTGCTCCACACTGATCTGGCAGAAAGAAGCCTGTAAAGACTCCCAGCTGCAGCTCATTCGCCTCTGCACAGGGTGGCAGCATTTTCAACTCTGCTGGAGGGCAAACCTGGGGACTGAGTCCCAGCAGAATTCCGAGGGAGAAATAGGCATGGGCAGAAGGCACCTCTCGACTCAGCTCTTGTTTCGGGAACCTAGATCGGCTCTCCCGTGCGTGCGTGGAGTCCTAACGGCCGCCCACCCATCGCAAAGGGACAAAGCTGTAGAGAACCCTTGCCTCAGCAAAGATCGCCCTTCTTGAGCGTGAGCGTCATCTGTCGTGTGTTTTGGTGAAAGCTTGGGGAAGGGAACGAAAACGTAACTCTGAGTGAGAAGCAGGAGTGTAAAGGAAGGCTGCTGTCGACTCCCCTCTCCGTTTAGGAGATTGGCACTGCTGTACCCCGTGTGCCTGGATGCCTAGCTACCGGGCTACCAACGCCAAGAATCCATGCTACCGACTTAGCTGCGCTTTACTGAACTTCGCCGTCCCTGAAGCTGGAGCAATTTTCCAGTGTTCTTGTAGGAGAGGCCGGGAAAGGGTCCCCCACGTGAAATGGAGTGAGAAGCAGGCCGGTGCGCGAGGCGGCTCTCAACACACCTCTTGTTTATGAGGCTGGGACCCTGGCCCCGGGTGTGCCTGCGGGCCTAAGTAGCCAACCACCTAACTCAAAGGAACAACTCCGTAGAGCATCCCTGCTTCGGCTGAAAGAGCCCTCTGCCGGAGGGTGGACGCATTTTGCTGTGCGCGTGAGTGAGCCCACTGCAAGTGAGCCCACCCCCAGGTTCCGGGTGAGGCTCAGGCCCCGGGAGAGAGCAGAACACGACTCCCCACTTGTTTCATGAAGTTAGCACTGCGGCCCCACTCTCGCATGGAAGTCGAAGAGCCCGCGTTCCAACCGGGAGAAGCAACACTGTAGGGAAACCGTGCTTTCGCTACCCTCGTCCTCCCTGTGAGAGGAAGCAGTTTAGGGTGTACTGTGGGTGAGAGCCTGGGGACGGGCTCCATTACGTAAAATCGTGGGAGAGACAGGCCGGTGCAGAAGGCAGCTCTCAACTCACACCATGGTGACGGGTCTAGTACCGATGCCCCCGGTGGAGGTGCGTGGAGCCTCAAAGACAACCCCCTAACTCGAAGGAAGAACTCGGGAGAGAATCCGTGCTTCAGCTAAACCAGCAGCTCCCGAGGGTAGAAGCATGGCGTGGTGTGCGTGCAGGAGAGCCCTGCAAGGGAGCCCAAAGCCTTTTGCGAGGGAGACGCAGGCCCCGGCAGAAGGCAGAACACGACTAGCCGTGTGGTTGATCTAGCCAGCCCTGCGGCCCTACTTGGGCATGGAAGCCTAAAGGCGGGCGTTCCAACGCGGAGAAACAACAGTGTGCAGAAACCGTGCTTTAAGCTACCGTCGACCTCTCTGCGGGAGGAAGCGGTTTAGGGTGGAGCGTGGGTGAGAGAGAGCCTGGGGACGGGCTCCATACAGAGAATCGGGGGAGAGACAGGCCGGTGCCGAGGGCAGCTGTCAACTCACCTCGTGTGGACGAGGCCATTCCCGTTGCCCCGTGTGTGCGTGCAGGCCTAAAGGCAGCCCCCTAACTGGAAGCCACAGCTCTGGTGAGAACCCGCGCTTCAGCTCCAATAGCCGTTGCTGAGGTGGGCAGCCGTTTGCTGTGGGAATGCGGAGAGCACGGCAAGTGAGGCCGAGAGCCTTTTCGAAGTGAGACTCGGGCCCTGGGCGGCAGGAGGCAGAACACGACTCCTCCCGTGTTTCATGAAACGAGCACTGCGGGCCCACTTTCCATGGGAGTCTAATGGCTAGCAGTCTTCCTCGAAAACCCATACGATAGAGGAGCCGTGCTTTAGCTCCCATCCACCTCTCGGAGGGAGGAAGCAGCTTCCAGGCTGCCGTGGGTGAGAGTCCGGGGAGCGGTCTCCTTCCGTGACAGCCAGGGAGCAGAAGTCCGGGCCAGAAGGCACCCCTTGGCCCAGCGCTTGTGACCTGAAGCTAACGCCACTGCTCCATGTGTGCACTGGAATGCTGGGTGCTCCACACTGATCTGGCAGAAAGAAGCCTGTAAAGACTCCCAGCTGCAGCTCATTCGCCTCTGCACAGGGTGGCAGCATTTTCAACTCTGCTGGAGGGCAAACCTGGGGACTGAGTCCCAGCAGAATTCCGAGGGAGAAATAGGCATGGGCAGAAGGCACCTCTCGACTCAGCTCTTGTTTCGGGAACCTAGATCGGCTCTCCCGTGCGTGCGTGGAGTCCTAACGGCCGCCCACCCATCGCAAAGGGACAAAGCTGTAGAGAACCCTTGCCTCAGCAAAGATCGCCCTTCTTGAGCGTGAGCGTCATCTGTCGTGTGTTTTGGTGAAAGCTTGGGGAAGGGAACGAAAACGTAACTCTGAGTGAGAAGCAGGAGTGTAAAGGAAGGCTGCTGTCGACTCCCCTCTCCGTTTAGGAGATTGGCACTGCTGTACCCCGTGTGCCTGGATGCCTAGCTACCGGGCTACCAACGCCAAGAATCCATGCTACCGACTTAGCTGCGCTTTACTGAACTTCGCCGTCCCTGAAGCTGGAGCAATTTTCCAGTGTTCTTGTAGGAGAGGCCGGGAAAGGGTCCCCCACGTGAAATGGAGTGAGAAGCAGGCCGGTGCGCGAGGCGGCTCTCAACACACCTCTTGTTTATGAGGCTGGGACCCTGGCCCCGGGTGTGCCTGCGGGCCTAAGTAGCCAACCACCTAACTCAAAGGAACAACTCCGTAGAGCATCCCTGCTTCGGCTGAAAGAGCCCTCTGCCGGAGGGTGGACGCATTTTGCTGTGCGCGTGAGTGAGCCCACTGCAAGTGAGCCCACCCCCAGGTTCCGGGTGAGGCTCAGGCCCCGGGAGAGAGCAGAACACGACTCCCCACTTGTTTCATGAAGTTAGCACTGCGGCCCCACTCTCGCATGGAAGTCGAAGAGCCCGCGTTCCAACCGGGAGAAGCAACACTGTAGGGAAACCGTGCTTTCGCTACCCTCGTCCTCCCTGTGAGAGGAAGCAGTTTAGGGTGTACTGTGGGTGAGAGCCTGGGGACGGGCTCCATTACGTAAAATCGTGGGAGAGACAGGCCGGTGCAGAAGGCAGCTCTCAACTCACACCATGGTGACGGGTCTAGTACCGATGCCCCCGGTGGAGGTGCGTGGAGCCTCAAAGACAACCCCCTAACTCGAAGGAAGAACTCGGGAGAGAATCCGTGCTTCAGCTAAACCAGCAGCTCCCGAGGGTAGAAGCATGGCGTGGTGTGCGTGCAGGAGAGCCCTGCAAGGGAGCCCAAAGCCTTTTGCGAGGGAGACGCAGGCCCCGGCAGAAGGCAGAACACGACTAGCCGTGTGGTTGATCTAGCCAGCCCTGCGGCCCTACTTGGGCATGGAAGCCTAAAGGCGGGCGTTCCAACGCGGAGAAACAACAGTGTGCAGAAACCGTGCTTTAAGCTACCGTCGACCTCTCTGCGGGAGGAAGCGGTTTAGGGTGGAGCGTGGGTGAGAGAGAGCCTGGGGACGGGCTCCATACAGAGAATCGGGGGAGAGACAGGCCGGTGCCGAGGGCAGCTGTCAACTCACCTCGTGTGGACGAGGCCAT
>NW_026992124.1:0-25722 GCF_029215605.1 Mirounga angustirostris | reverse complement strand
CTGCTTCGGCTAAAATAGCCCTGCCTGAGGCTGGAAGCAGTTTGCTGTGTGCCGGCGTGAGCGCACTGCAAGTGAGTCCGAAAGCATTTTCCGGGGGAGGCTCAGGCCCCGGCAGAAGGCGGAACACGGCTACCCACTTGCTTCATGGAGCTAGCACTGAGGCCCCACTTTTGCACGGACGTGTTATCGCTCGCTTTGTAACGCGAAGAAACTGCACTGTAGAGGGACCGTGCTTTAGCTAGCTGCGCTGTTACAGAGGGTGGAACTATTTTCAGTGTGTGGGCCAGATAGCTGGGGAAATGATCACATAAGTCACTCTGTGAGAAACGGCTTCGTTCGAAGGCACCTCTCGAATCAGATCCAGTTTCAAGAAGTTAGCACTCTTCTGGCATGTGTGCACGGAGGCCTAAGTTCCAGGCACCTCTTTCAGGAACAACACTGTAGAGAAACCGTGCTTTAGCGACCATCGACCTCTCTGAGGGAGGAAGCAGTTTCCAGGCTACCGTGGGTGAGAGCCTGGGGAACAAACCGAGGGAGGAGAAGTCCGGGCCAGAAGGCACCTCTCGACTCAGCTCTTGCTACCTGAAACTAACACTACTGCTCCATGTTTGCAGAGGAATGCTAAGTGCGCCACAGGGATTTAGCAGAAAGAAGCTGGTCAAGAATCCCAGCTTCAGCTCATTCGCCTCTCCACAGGGTGGCAGCATTTTCAACTGTGCTTGAGTGCAAACCTGGGGAAGGAGTCCTAGCAGAATTCCGAGGGAGAAATAAGCATGGGCAGAGGGCACCTCTTGACTCAACTCTTGTTTCGGGAACCTACATCGGCACTCCCGTGTGTGTGTGTGGTCCCAAGTGCCATCCCCCCAGCGCCAACAAACAAAACTGGAGAGAACCCGTGCCTCAGCAAAGATCGCCCTTCCTGAGCGTGAACGTCATCTATTGTGTGTTTTTGTGAAAGCATGAGAAATGGAACCTAAACGTAACTCTGAGTGGAAGGAGGCCCGTAAGGAAGGCTGCTGTCGACTCACCTCTTGTTTTTGGAGATTAGCGCTGCTGTACCCTGTGTGCCTGGAGGCCTACTTACCAGGCTACGAACACCAAGAATCAATGCTGCAGAGTTAATGCGCTTTACTTCACATCGCCGTTCCTGAAGCTGGAGTAATTTTACAGTGTTCTAGTATGAGAGACCGGGGAGAGGGTCCCATACGTGAAATGGAGTGAGAAACAGGCCCGTGCGGAGGGCAGCTCTCAATTCACCTCTTGTTTCTGAGGCTGATACCGTTGCCCCATGTGTGCCTGCAGGCAGGCCTCAACCCCACCACTGATCTAAAAGGAACAACTCTGTAGAGAATTCCTGCTTAGGCTAAAAGAGCCATGCCTGAGGCTGGAAGCAGTTTGTGGTGTGCATGCGTGAGCGCACTGCACGTGAGTCCAAAAGCGTTTCACGAGTGAGACTCAGGCCCCGGCAGAAGGCAGAACACGACTCCCCACTTGTTCCATGGAGCTAGCCCTGCGGCCCCACTTTTGCAAAGAAGTCTTAAGCGCTAGCAGTCTCACTCGAAGAAACAACACTGTAGGGAAAACGTGCTTTCGCTACCGTGGACATCTCTGAGGGTGGAAGCAGTTTAGGGTGTACTGTGGGTGAGAGCCTGGGGACGGGTTCCATAAGTAAAATCGAGGGAGACTCAGGCCTGAGGAGAAGGCAGCTCTCAACTCGCCTCTCGTTTATGGGGCTCTTAACGTTGCCCCGTGTGTGCCTGCAGGCAGGCCTAGAGCCAACCAGCGAACTCAAAGGAACAGCTCTGTAGAGAATTCCTGCTTCGGCTAAAATAGCCCTGCCTGAGGCTGGAAGCATTTTGCAGTGTGCAGGCGTGAGCGCACTGCAAGTGAGTCCACAAGCATTTTCCGGGGGAGGCTCAGGCCCCGGCACAAGGCGGAACACGAGTACCCACTTGCTTCATGGAGCTAGCTCTGCGGCCCCACTTTTGCATGGAAGTCTTATCGCTGGCTTTGTAACTCGAAGAAACAACACTGTAGAGGGACCGTGCTTCAGCTACCGTCGTCCTCTCTGAGGGGGGAAGCCATTTAGAGTGTACGGTGGGTGAGAGCCTGGGGACGGGGTCCATACTTCAAATCGAGGGAGACACAGGCCAGAGCAGAAGGCAGCTCTCAACTCGCCTCTTGTCTATGAGGCTCGTACCGTTGCCCCGAGTGGGCCTGCAGGCAGGCCTAAAGCGAACCAGCAAACTCAAAGGAACAAGTTTGTACAGGATTCCTACTTAGGCTGAAAGAACCATGCCTGAAGGTGGAAGCCTTTTGCCGTGTGCATGCATGAGCGCACTGCAAGTGAGGCCGAAACCATTTCCCAAGGGCGACTCAGGCCCCGGCAGAAGGCAGAACACGGCTCCCCACTTGTTCCACGAACCTAGCAGTGCGGCCCCACTTTTGCAAGGAAGTCTAATCGCTAGCATTCTAACTCGAAGAAACTGCACTGTAGGGAAACCGTGCTTTCGCTACCATCGACCTCTCTGAAGGAGGAAGCAGTTAGAGTGGACAGTGGTTGAGAGCCTGGGGACTGGTTCCACAGGTACAATCGAGGGAGACTCAGGCCTGAGGAGAAGGCAGCTCTCAACTCGCCTCTTGTCTATGAGGCTCGTAACGTTGCCCCGTGTGTGCCTGCAGGCAGCCCTAGAGCCAACCAGCGAACTCAAAGGAACAACTCTGTAGAGAATTCCTGCTTCGGCTAAAATAGCCCTGCCTGAGGCTGGAAGCAGTTTGCTGTGTGCCGGCGTGAGCGCACTGCAAGTGAGTCCACAAGCATTTTCCGGGGAAAGCTCAGGCCCCGGCAGAAGGCAGAACACGACTCCCCACTTGCTTCATGGAACTAGCAGTGCGGCCCCACTTTTGCATGGAAGTCTTATCGCTAGCTTTGTAACTCGAAGAAACAACACTGTAGAGGGACCGTGCTTCAGCTACCGTCGTCCTCTCTGAGGGGGAAGCAATTTAGAGTGTACGGTGGGTGAGAGCCTGGGGACGGGGTCCATACTTCAAATCGAGGGAGACACAGGCCGGAACAGAAGGCAGCTCTCAACTCGCCTCTTGTTTATGAGGCTCGTACCGTTGCCCCGAGTGTGCCTGCAGGCAGGTCTAAAGCGAACAAGGGAACTCAAAGGATCAAGTTTGTAGAGGATTCCTTCTTAGGCTGAAAGAGCCATGCCTGAAGGTGGAAGCGTTGTGCTGTGTGTATGCATGAGCGCACTGCAAGTGAGTCCGAACCCATTTCCGAAGTGCGACTCAGGCCCCGGTAGAAGGCACAGCACGACTCCCCCACTCGTTTCGTGAGGCTAGCACTGCGGCCCCACTGTTGCATGCAAGTCGAATCGCTAGCATACTCCCTCGAAGAACAACACTGTGGAGAAACCGTGGCTTTAGCTACCGGGGACATCTCTGAGGGCGGAAGCAGTTTAGGGTGTACTGTGGGTGAGAGCCTGGGGACGGGTTCCATAAGTAAAATCGAGGGAGACTCAGGCCTGAGGAGAAGGCAGCTCTCAACTCGCCTCTTGTTTATGGGGCTCATAATGTTGCCCCGTGTGTGTTTGCAGGCAAGCCTAAAGCCAACCAGCGAACTCAAAGGAACAACTCTGTGGAGAATTCCTGCTTCGGCTAAAATAGCCCTGCCTGAGGCTGGAAGCAGTTTGCTGTGTGCCGGCGTGAGCGCACTGCAAGTGAGTCCGAAAGCATTTTCCGGGGGAGGCTCAGGCCCCGGCAGAAGGCGGAACACGGCTACCCACTTGCTTCATGGAGCTAGCACTGAGGCCCCACTTTTGCACGGACGTGTTATCGCTCGCTTTGTAACGCGAAGAAACTGCACTGTAGAGGGACCGTGCTTTAGCTAGCTGCGCTGTTACAGAGGGTGGAACTATTTTCAGTGTGTGGGCCAGATAGCTGGGGAAATGATCACATAAGTCACTCTGTGAGAAACGGCTTCGTTCGAAGGCACCTCTCGAATCAGATCCAGTTTCAAGAAGTTAGCACTCTTCTGGCATGTGTGCACGGAGGCCTAAGTTCCAGGCACCTCTTTCAGGAACAACACTGTAGAGAAACCGTGCTTTAGCGACCATCGACCTCTCTGAGGGAGGAAGCAGTTTCCAGGCTACCGTGGGTGAGAGCCTGGGGAACAAACCGAGGGAGGAGAAGTCCGGGCCAGAAGGCACCTCTCGACTCAGCTCTTGCTACCTGAAACTAACACTACTGCTCCATGTTTGCAGAGGAATGCTAAGTGCGCCACAGGGATTTAGCAGAAAGAAGCTGGTCAAGAATCCCAGCTTCAGCTCATTCGCCTCTCCACAGGGTGGCAGCATTTTCAACTGTGCTTGAGTGCAAACCTGGGGAAGGAGTCCTAGCAGAATTCCGAGGGAGAAATAAGCATGGGCAGAGGGCACCTCTTGACTCAACTCTTGTTTCGGGAACCTACATCGGCACTCCCGTGTGTGTGTGTGGTCCCAAGTGCCATCCCCCCAGCGCCAACAAACAAAACTGGAGAGAACCCGTGCCTCAGCAAAGATCGCCCTTCCTGAGCGTGAACGTCATCTATTGTGTGTTTTTGTGAAAGCATGAGAAATGGAACCTAAACGTAACTCTGAGTGGAAGGAGGCCCGTAAGGAAGGCTGCTGTCGACTCACCTCTTGTTTTTGGAGATTAGCGCTGCTGTACCCTGTGTGCCTGGAGGCCTACTTACCAGGCTACGAACACCAAGAATCAATGCTGCAGAGTTAATGCGCTTTACTTCACATCGCCGTTCCTGAAGCTGGAGTAATTTTACAGTGTTCTAGTATGAGAGACCGGGGAGAGGGTCCCATACGTGAAATGGAGTGAGAAACAGGCCCGTGCGGAGGGCAGCTCTCAATTCACCTCTTGTTTCTGAGGCTGATACCGTTGCCCCATGTGTGCCTGCAGGCAGGCCTCAACCCCACCACTGATCTAAAAGGAACAACTCTGTAGAGAATTCCTGCTTAGGCTAAAAGAGCCATGCCTGAGGCTGGAAGCAGTTTGTGGTGTGCATGCGTGAGCGCACTGCACGTGAGTCCAAAAGCGTTTCACGAGTGAGACTCAGGCCCCGGCAGAAGGCAGAACACGACTCCCCACTTGTTCCATGGAGCTAGCCCTGCGGCCCCACTTTTGCAAAGAAGTCTTAAGCGCTAGCAGTCTCACTCGAAGAAACAACACTGTAGGGAAAACGTGCTTTCGCTACCGTGGACATCTCTGAGGGTGGAAGCAGTTTAGGGTGTACTGTGGGTGAGAGCCTGGGGACGGGTTCCATAAGTAAAATCGAGGGAGACTCAGGCCTGAGGAGAAGGCAGCTCTCAACTCGCCTCTCGTTTATGGGGCTCTTAACGTTGCCCCGTGTGTGCCTGCAGGCAGGCCTAGAGCCAACCAGCGAACTCAAAGGAACAGCTCTGTAGAGAATTCCTGCTTCGGCTAAAATAGCCCTGCCTGAGGCTGGAAGCATTTTGCAGTGTGCAGGCGTGAGCGCACTGCAAGTGAGTCCACAAGCATTTTCCGGGGGAGGCTCAGGCCCCGGCACAAGGCGGAACACGAGTACCCACTTGCTTCATGGAGCTAGCTCTGCGGCCCCACTTTTGCATGGAAGTCTTATCGCTGGCTTTGTAACTCGAAGAAACAACACTGTAGAGGGACCGTGCTTCAGCTACCGTCGTCCTCTCTGAGGGGGGAAGCCATTTAGAGTGTACGGTGGGTGAGAGCCTGGGGACGGGGTCCATACTTCAAATCGAGGGAGACACAGGCCAGAGCAGAAGGCAGCTCTCAACTCGCCTCTTGTCTATGAGGCTCGTACCGTTGCCCCGAGTGGGCCTGCAGGCAGGCCTAAAGCGAACCAGCAAACTCAAAGGAACAAGTTTGTACAGGATTCCTACTTAGGCTGAAAGAACCATGCCTGAAGGTGGAAGCCTTTTGCCGTGTGCATGCATGAGCGCACTGCAAGTGAGGCCGAAACCATTTCCCAAGGGCGACTCAGGCCCCGGCAGAAGGCAGAACACGGCTCCCCACTTGTTCCACGAACCTAGCAGTGCGGCCCCACTTTTGCAAGGAAGTCTAATCGCTAGCATTCTAACTCGAAGAAACTGCACTGTAGGGAAACCGTGCTTTCGCTACCATCGACCTCTCTGAAGGAGGAAGCAGTTAGAGTGGACAGTGGTTGAGAGCCTGGGGACTGGTTCCACAGGTACAATCGAGGGAGACTCAGGCCTGAGGAGAAGGCAGCTCTCAACTCGCCTCTTGTCTATGAGGCTCGTAACGTTGCCCCGTGTGTGCCTGCAGGCAGCCCTAGAGCCAACCAGCGAACTCAAAGGAACAACTCTGTAGAGAATTCCTGCTTCGGCTAAAATAGCCCTGCCTGAGGCTGGAAGCAGTTTGCTGTGTGCCGGCGTGAGCGCACTGCAAGTGAGTCCACAAGCATTTTCCGGGGAAAGCTCAGGCCCCGGCAGAAGGCAGAACACGACTCCCCACTTGCTTCATGGAACTAGCAGTGCGGCCCCACTTTTGCATGGAAGTCTTATCGCTAGCTTTGTAACTCGAAGAAACAACACTGTAGAGGGACCGTGCTTCAGCTACCGTCGTCCTCTCTGAGGGGGAAGCAATTTAGAGTGTACGGTGGGCTGAGAGCCTGGGGACGGGGTCCATACTTCAAATCGAGGGAGACACAGGCCGGAACAGAAGGCAGCTCTCAACTCGCCTCTTGTTTATGAGGCTCGTACCGTTGCCCCGAGTGTGCCTGCAGGCAGGTCTAAAGCGAACAAGGGAACTCAAAGGATCAAGTTTGTAGAGGATTCCTTCTTAGGCTGAAAGAGCCATGCCTGAAGGTGGAAGCGTTGTGCTGTGTGTATGCATGAGCGCACTGCAAGTGAGTCCGAACCCATTTCCGAAGTGCGACTCAGGCCCCGGTAGAAGGCACAGCACGACTCCCCACTCGTTTCGTGAGGCTAGCACTGCGGCCCCACTGTTGCATGCAAGTCGAATCGCTAGCATACTCCCTCGAAGAACAACACTGTGGAGAAACCGTGGCTTTAGCTACCGGGGACATCTCTGAGGGCGGAAGCAGTTTAGGGTGTACTGTGGGTGAGAGCCTGGGGACGGGTTCCATAAGTAAAATCGAGGGAGACTCAGGCCTGAGGAGAAGGCAGCTCTCAACTCGCCTCTTGTTTATGGGGCTCATAATGTTGCCCCGTGTGTGTTTGCAGGCAAGCCTAAAGCCAACCAGCGAACTCAAAGGAACAACTCTGTGGAGAATTCCTGCTTCGGCTAAAATAGCCCTGCCTGAGGCTGGAAGCAGTTTGCTGTGTGCCGGCGTGAGCGCACTGCAAGTGAGTCCGAAAGCATTTTCCGGGGGAGGCTCAGGCCCCGGCAGAAGGCGGAACACGGCTACCCACTTGCTTCATGGAGCTAGCACTGAGGCCCCACTTTTGCACGGACGTGTTATCGCTCGCTTTGTAACGCGAAGAAACTGCACTGTAGAGGGACCGTGCTTTAGCTAGCTGCGCTGTTACAGAGGGTGGAACTATTTTCAGTGTGTGGGCCAGATAGCTGGGGAAATGATCACATAAGTCACTCTGTGAGAAACGGCTTCGTTCGAAGGCACCTCTCGAATCAGATCCAGTTTCAAGAAGTTAGCACTCTTCTGGCATGTGTGCACGGAGGCCTAAGTTCCAGGCACCTCTTTCAGGAACAACACTGTAGAGAAACCGTGCTTTAGCGACCATCGACCTCTCTGAGGGAGGAAGCAGTTTCCAGGCTACCGTGGGTGAGAGCCTGGGGAACAAACCGAGGGAGGAGAAGTCCGGGCCAGAAGGCACCTCTCGACTCAGCTCTTGCTACCTGAAACTAACACTACTGCTCCATGTTTGCAGAGGAATGCTAAGTGCGCCACAGGGATTTAGCAGAAAGAAGCTGGTCAAGAATCCCAGCTTCAGCTCATTCGCCTCTCCACAGGGTGGCAGCATTTTCAACTGTGCTTGAGTGCAAACCTGGGGAAGGAGTCCTAGCAGAATTCCGAGGGAGAAATAAGCATGGGCAGAGGGCACCTCTTGACTCAACTCTTGTTTCGGGAACCTACATCGGCACTCCCGTGTGTGTGTGTGGTCCCAAGTGCCATCCCCCCAGCGCCAACAAACAAAACTGGAGAGAACCCGTGCCTCAGCAAAGATCGCCCTTCCTGAGCGTGAACGTCATCTATTGTGTGTTTTTGTGAAAGCATGAGAAATGGAACCTAAACGTAACTCTGAGTGGAAGGAGGCCCGTAAGGAAGGCTGCTGTCGACTCACCTCTTGTTTTTGGAGATTAGCGCTGCTGTACCCTGTGTGCCTGGAGGCCTACTTACCAGGCTACGAACACCAAGAATCAATGCTGCAGAGTTAATGCGCTTTACTTCACATCGCCGTTCCTGAAGCTGGAGTAATTTTACAGTGTTCTAGTATGAGAGACCGGGGAGAGGGTCCCATACGTGAAATGGAGTGAGAAACAGGCCCGTGCGGAGGGCAGCTCTCAATTCACCTCTTGTTTCTGAGGCTGATACCGTTGCCCCATGTGTGCCTGCAGGCAGGCCTCAACCCCACCACTGATCTAAAAGGAACAACTCTGTAGAGAATTCCTGCTTAGGCTAAAAGAGCCATGCCTGAGGCTGGAAGCAGTTTGTGGTGTGCATGCGTGAGCGCACTGCACGTGAGTCCAAAAGCGTTTCACGAGTGAGACTCAGGCCCCGGCAGAAGGCAGAACACGACTCCCCACTTGTTCCATGGAGCTAGCCCTGCGGCCCCACTTTTGCAAAGAAGTCTTAAGCGCTAGCAGTCTCACTCGAAGAAACAACACTGTAGGGAAAACGTGCTTTCGCTACCGTGGACATCTCTGAGGGTGGAAGCAGTTTAGGGTGTACTGTGGGTGAGAGCCTGGGGACGGGTTCCATAAGTAAAATCGAGGGAGACTCAGGCCTGAGGAGAAGGCAGCTCTCAACTCGCCTCTCGTTTATGGGGCTCTTAACGTTGCCCCGTGTGTGCCTGCAGGCAGGCCTAGAGCCAACCAGCGAACTCAAAGGAACAGCTCTGTAGAGAATTCCTGCTTCGGCTAAAATAGCCCTGCCTGAGGCTGGAAGCATTTTGCAGTGTGCAGGCGTGAGCGCACTGCAAGTGAGTCCACAAGCATTTTCCGGGGGAGGCTCAGGCCCCGGCACAAGGCGGAACACGAGTACCCACTTGCTTCATGGAGCTAGCTCTGCGGCCCCACTTTTGCATGGAAGTCTTATCGCTGGCTTTGTAACTCGAAGAAACAACACTGTAGAGGGACCGTGCTTCAGCTACCGTCGTCCTCTCTGAGGGGGGAAGCCATTTAGAGTGTACGGTGGGTGAGAGCCTGGGGACGGGGTCCATACTTCAAATCGAGGGAGACACAGGCCAGAGCAGAAGGCAGCTCTCAACTCGCCTCTTGTCTATGAGGCTCGTACCGTTGCCCCGAGTGGGCCTGCAGGCAGGCCTAAAGCGAACCAGCAAACTCAAAGGAACAAGTTTGTACAGGATTCCTACTTAGGCTGAAAGAACCATGCCTGAAGGTGGAAGCCTTTTGCCGTGTGCATGCATGAGCGCACTGCAAGTGAGGCCGAAACCATTTCCCAAGGGCGACTCAGGCCCCGGCAGAAGGCAGAACACGGCTCCCCACTTGTTCCACGAACCTAGCAGTGCGGCCCCACTTTTGCAAGGAAGTCTAATCGCTAGCATTCTAACTCGAAGAAACTGCACTGTAGGGAAACCGTGCTTTCGCTACCATCGACCTCTCTGAAGGAGGAAGCAGTTAGAGTGGACAGTGGTTGAGAGCCTGGGGACTGGTTCCACAGGTACAATCGAGGGAGACTCAGGCCTGAGGAGAAGGCAGCTCTCAACTCGCCTCTTGTCTATGAGGCTCGTAACGTTGCCCCGTGTGTGCCTGCAGGCAGCCCTAGAGCCAACCAGCGAACTCAAAGGAACAACTCTGTAGAGAATTCCTGCTTCGGCTAAAATAGCCCTGCCTGAGGCTGGAAGCAGTTTGCTGTGTGCCGGCGTGAGCGCACTGCAAGTGAGTCCACAAGCATTTTCCGGGGAAAGCTCAGGCCCCGGCAGAAGGCAGAACACGACTCCCCACTTGCTTCATGGAACTAGCAGTGCGGCCCCACTTTTGCATGGAAGTCTTATCGCTAGCTTTGTAACTCGAAGAAACAACACTGTAGAGGGACCGTGCTTCAGCTACCGTCGTCCTCTCTGAGGGGGAAGCAATTTAGAGTGTACGGTGGGTGAGAGCCTGGGGACGGGGTCCATACTTCAAATCGAGGGAGACACAGGCCGGAACAGAAGGCAGCTCTCAACTCGCCTCTTGTTTATGAGGCTCGTACCGTTGCCCCGAGTGTGCCTGCAGGCAGGTCTAAAGCGAACAAGGGAACTCAAAGGATCAAGTTTGTAGAGGATTCCTTCTTAGGCTGAAAGAGCCATGCCTGAAGGTGGAAGCGTTGTGCTGTGTGTATGCATGAGCGCACTGCAAGTGAGTCCGAACCCATTTCCGAAGTGCGACTCAGGCCCCGGTAGAAGGCACAGCACGACTCCCCACTCGTTTCGTGAGGCTAGCACTGCGGCCCCACTGTTGCATGCAAGTCGAATCGCTAGCATACTCCCTCGAAGAACAACACTGTGGAGAAACCGTGGCTTTAGCTACCGGGGACATCTCTGAGGGCGGAAGCAGTTTAGGGTGTACTGTGGGTGAGAGCCTGGGGACGGGTTCCATAAGTAAAATCGAGGGAGACTCAGGCCTGAGGAGAAGGCAGCTCTCAACTCGCCTCTTGTTTATGGGGCTCATAATGTTGCCCCGTGTGTGTTTGCAGGCAAGCCTAAAGCCAACCAGCGAACTCAAAGGAACAACTCTGTGGAGAATTCCTGCTTCGGCTAAAATAGCCCTGCCTGAGGCTGGAAGCAGTTTGCTGTGTGCCGGCGTGAGCGCACTGCAAGTGAGTCCGAAAGCATTTTCCGGGGGAGGCTCAGGCCCCGGCAGAAGGCGGAACACGGCTACCCACTTGCTTCATGGAGCTAGCACTGAGGCCCCACTTTTGCACGGACGTGTTATCGCTCGCTTTGTAACGCGAAGAAACTGCACTGTAGAGGGACCGTGCTTTAGCTAGCTGCGCTGTTACAGAGGGTGGAACTATTTTCAGTGTGTGGGCCAGATAGCTGGGGAAATGATCACATAAGTCACTCTGTGAGAAACGGCTTCGTTCGAAGGCACCTCTCGAATCAGATCCAGTTTCAAGAAGTTAGCACTCTTCTGGCATGTGTGCACGGAGGCCTAAGTTCCAGGCACCTCTTTCAGGAACAACACTGTAGAGAAACCGTGCTTTAGCGACCATCGACCTCTCTGAGGGAGGAAGCAGTTTCCAGGCTACCGTGGGTGAGAGCCTGGGGAACAAACCGAGGGAGGAGAAGTCCGGGCCAGAAGGCACCTCTCGACTCAGCTCTTGCTACCTGAAACTAACACTACTGCTCCATGTTTGCAGAGGAATGCTAAGTGCGCCACAGGGATTTAGCAGAAAGAAGCTGGTCAAGAATCCCAGCTTCAGCTCATTCGCCTCTCCACAGGGTGGCAGCATTTTCAACTGTGCTTGAGTGCAAACCTGGGGAAGGAGTCCTAGCAGAATTCCGAGGGAGAAATAAGCATGGGCAGAGGGCACCTCTTGACTCAACTCTTGTTTCGGGAACCTACATCGGCACTCCCGTGTGTGTGTGTGGTCCCAAGTGCCATCCCCCCAGCGCCAACAAACAAAACTGGAGAGAACCCGTGCCTCAGCAAAGATCGCCCTTCCTGAGCGTGAACGTCATCTATTGTGTGTTTTTGTGAAAGCATGAGAAATGGAACCTAAACGTAACTCTGAGTGGAAGGAGGCCCGTAAGGAAGGCTGCTGTCGACTCACCTCTTGTTTTTGGAGATTAGCGCTGCTGTACCCTGTGTGCCTGGAGGCCTACTTACCAGGCTACGAACACCAAGAATCAATGCTGCAGAGTTAATGCGCTTTACTTCACATCGCCGTTCCTGAAGCTGGAGTAATTTTACAGTGTTCTAGTATGAGAGACCGGGGAGAGGGTCCCATACGTGAAATGGAGTGAGAAACAGGCCCGTGCGGAGGGCAGCTCTCAATTCACCTCTTGTTTCTGAGGCTGATACCGTTGCCCCATGTGTGCCTGCAGGCAGGCCTCAACCCCACCACTGATCTAAAAGGAACAACTCTGTAGAGAATTCCTGCTTAGGCTAAAAGAGCCATGCCTGAGGCTGGAAGCAGTTTGTGGTGTGCATGCGTGAGCGCACTGCACGTGAGTCCAAAAGCGTTTCACGAGTGAGACTCAGGCCCCGGCAGAAGGCAGAACACGACTCCCCACTTGTTCCATGGAGCTAGCCCTGCGGCCCCACTTTTGCAAAGAAGTCTTAAGCGCTAGCAGTCTCACTCGAAGAAACAACACTGTAGGGAAAACGTGCTTTCGCTACCGTGGACATCTCTGAGGGTGGAAGCAGTTTAGGGTGTACTGTGGGTGAGAGCCTGGGGACGGGTTCCATAAGTAAAATCGAGGGAGACTCAGGCCTGAGGAGAAGGCAGCTCTCAACTCGCCTCTCGTTTATGGGGCTCTTAACGTTGCCCCGTGTGTGCCTGCAGGCAGGCCTAGAGCCAACCAGCGAACTCAAAGGAACAGCTCTGTAGAGAATTCCTGCTTCGGCTAAAATAGCCCTGCCTGAGGCTGGAAGCATTTTGCAGTGTGCAGGCGTGAGCGCACTGCAAGTGAGTCCACAAGCATTTTCCGGGGGAGGCTCAGGCCCCGGCACAAGGCGGAACACGAGTACCCACTTGCTTCATGGAGCTAGCTCTGCGGCCCCACTTTTGCATGGAAGTCTTATCGCTGGCTTTGTAACTCGAAGAAACAACACTGTAGAGGGACCGTGCTTCAGCTACCGTCGTCCTCTCTGAGGGGGGAAGCCATTTAGAGTGTACGGTGGGTGAGAGCCTGGGGACGGGGTCCATACTTCAAATCGAGGGAGACACAGGCCAGAGCAGAAGGCAGCTCTCAACTCGCCTCTTGTCTATGAGGCTCGTACCGTTGCCCCGAGTGGGCCTGCAGGCAGGCCTAAAGCGAACCAGCAAACTCAAAGGAACAAGTTTGTACAGGATTCCTACTTAGGCTGAAAGAACCATGCCTGAAGGTGGAAGCCTTTTGCCGTGTGCATGCATGAGCGCACTGCAAGTGAGGCCGAAACCATTTCCCAAGGGCGACTCAGGCCCCGGCAGAAGGCAGAACACGGCTCCCCACTTGTTCCACGAACCTAGCAGTGCGGCCCCACTTTTGCAAGGAAGTCTAATCGCTAGCATTCTAACTCGAAGAAACTGCACTGTAGGGAAACCGTGCTTTCGCTACCATCGACCTCTCTGAAGGAGGAAGCAGTTAGAGTGGACAGTGGTTGAGAGCCTGGGGACTGGTTCCACAGGTACAATCGAGGGAGACTCAGGCCTGAGGAGAAGGCAGCTCTCAACTCGCCTCTTGTCTATGAGGCTCGTAACGTTGCCCCGTGTGTGCCTGCAGGCAGCCCTAGAGCCAACCAGCGAACTCAAAGGAACAACTCTGTAGAGAATTCCTGCTTCGGCTAAAATAGCCCTGCCTGAGGCTGGAAGCAGTTTGCTGTGTGCCGGCGTGAGCGCACTGCAAGTGAGTCCACAAGCATTTTCCGGGGAAAGCTCAGGCCCCGGCAGAAGGCAGAACACGACTCCCCACTTGCTTCATGGAACTAGCAGTGCGGCCCCACTTTTGCATGGAAGTCTTATCGCTAGCTTTGTAACTCGAAGAAACAACACTGTAGAGGGACCGTGCTTCAGCTACCGTCGTCCTCTCTGAGGGGGAAGCAATTTAGAGTGTACGGTGGGTGAGAGCCTGGGGACGGGGTCCATACTTCAAATCGAGGGAGACACAGGCCGGAACAGAAGGCAGCTCTCAACTCGCCTCTTGTTTATGAGGCTCGTACCGTTGCCCCGAGTGTGCCTGCAGGCAGGTCTAAAGCGAACAAGGGAACTCAAAGGATCAAGTTTGTAGAGGATTCCTTCTTAGGCTGAAAGAGCCATGCCTGAAGGTGGAAGCGTTGTGCTGTGTGTATGCATGAGCGCACTGCAAGTGAGTCCGAACCCATTTCCGAAGTGCGACTCAGGCCCCGGTAGAAGGCACAGCACGACTCCCCACTCGTTTCGTGAGGCTAGCACTGCGGCCCCACTGTTGCATGCAAGTCGAATCGCTAGCATACTCCCTCGAAGAACAACACTGTGGAGAAACCGTGGCTTTAGCTACCGGGGACATCTCTGAGGGCGGAAGCAGTTTAGGGTGTACTGTGGGTGAGAGCCTGGGGACGGGTTCCATAAGTAAAATCGAGGGAGACTCAGGCCTGAGGAGAAGGCAGCTCTCAACTCGCCTCTTGTTTATGGGGCTCATAATGTTGCCCCGTGTGTGTTTGCAGGCAAGCCTAAAGCCAACCAGCGAACTCAAAGGAACAACTCTGTGGAGAATTCCTGCTTCGGCTAAAATAGCCCTGCCTGAGGCTGGAAGCAGTTTGCTGTGTGCCGGCGTGAGCGCACTGCAAGTGAGTCCGAAAGCATTTTCCGGGGGAGGCTCAGGCCCCGGCAGAAGGCGGAACACGGCTACCCACTTGCTTCATGGAGCTAGCACTGAGGCCCCACTTTTGCACGGACGTGTTATCGCTCGCTTTGTAACGCGAAGAAACTGCACTGTAGAGGGACCGTGCTTTAGCTAGCTGCGCTGTTACAGAGGGTGGAACTATTTTCAGTGTGTGGGCCAGATAGCTGGGGAAATGATCACATAAGTCACTCTGTGAGAAACGGCTTCGTTCGAAGGCACCTCTCGAATCAGATCCAGTTTCAAGAAGTTAGCACTCTTCTGGCATGTGTGCACGGAGGCCTAAGTTCCAGGCACCTCTTTCAGGAACAACACTGTAGAGAAACCGTGCTTTAGCGACCATCGACCTCTCTGAGGGAGGAAGCAGTTTCCAGGCTACCGTGGGTGAGAGCCTGGGGAACAAACCGAGGGAGGAGAAGTCCGGGCCAGAAGGCACCTCTCGACTCAGCTCTTGCTACCTGAAACTAACACTACTGCTCCATGTTTGCAGAGGAATGCTAAGTGCGCCACAGGGATTTAGCAGAAAGAAGCTGGTCAAGAATCCCAGCTTCAGCTCATTCGCCTCTCCACAGGGTGGCAGCATTTTCAACTGTGCTTGAGTGCAAACCTGGGGAAGGAGTCCTAGCAGAATTCCGAGGGAGAAATAAGCATGGGCAGAGGGCACCTCTTGACTCAACTCTTGTTTCGGGAACCTACATCGGCACTCCCGTGTGTGTGTGTGGTCCCAAGTGCCATCCCCCCAGCGCCAACAAACAAAACTGGAGAGAACCCGTGCCTCAGCAAAGATCGCCCTTCCTGAGCGTGAACGTCATCTATTGTGTGTTTTTGTGAAAGCATGAGAAATGGAACCTAAACGTAACTCTGAGTGGAAGGAGGCCCGTAAGGAAGGCTGCTGTCGACTCACCTCTTGTTTTTGGAGATTAGCGCTGCTGTACCCTGTGTGCCTGGAGGCCTACTTACCAGGCTACGAACACCAAGAATCAATGCTGCAGAGTTAATGCGCTTTACTTCACATCGCCGTTCCTGAAGCTGGAGTAATTTTACAGTGTTCTAGTATGAGAGACCGGGGAGAGGGTCCCATACGTGAAATGGAGTGAGAAACAGGCCCGTGCGGAGGGCAGCTCTCAATTCACCTCTTGTTTCTGAGGCTGATACCGTTGCCCCATGTGTGCCTGCAGGCAGGCCTCAACCCCACCACTGATCTAAAAGGAACAACTCTGTAGAGAATTCCTGCTTAGGCTAAAAGAGCCATGCCTGAGGCTGGAAGCAGTTTGTGGTGTGCATGCGTGAGCGCACTGCACGTGAGTCCAAAAGCGTTTCACGAGTGAGACTCAGGCCCCGGCAGAAGGCAGAACACGACTCCCCACTTGTTCCATGGAGCTAGCCCTGCGGCCCCACTTTTGCAAAGAAGTCTTAAGCGCTAGCAGTCTCACTCGAAGAAACAACACTGTAGGGAAAACGTGCTTTCGCTACCAGTGGACATCTCTGAGGGTGGAAGCAGTTTAGGGTGTACTGTGGGTGAGAGCCTGGGGACGGGTTCCATAAGTAAAATCGAGGGAGACTCAGGCCTGAGGAGAAGGCAGCTCTCAACTCGCCTCTCGTTTATGGGGCTCTTAACGTTGCCCCGTGTGTGCCTGCAGGCAGGCCTAGAGCCAACCAGCGAACTCAAAGGAACAGCTCTGTAGAGAATTCCTGCTTCGGCTAAAATAGCCCTGCCTGAGGCTGGAAGCATTTTGCAGTGTGCAGGCGTGAGCGCACTGCAAGTGAGTCCACAAGCATTTTCCGGGGGAGGCTCAGGCCCCGGCACAAGGCGGAACACGAGTACCCACTTGCTTCATGGAGCTAGCTCTGCGGCCCCACTTTTGCATGGAAGTCTTATCGCTGGCTTTGTAACTCGAAGAAACAACACTGTAGAGGGACCGTGCTTCAGCTACCGTCGTCCTCTCTGAGGGGGGAAGCCATTTAGAGTGTACGGTGGGTGAGAGCCTGGGGACGGGGTCCATACTTCAAATCGAGGGAGACACAGGCCAGAGCAGAAGGCAGCTCTCAACTCGCCTCTTGTCTATGAGGCTCGTACCGTTGCCCCGAGTGGGCCTGCAGGCAGGCCTAAAGCGAACCAGCAAACTCAAAGGAACAAGTTTGTACAGGATTCCTACTTAGGCTGAAAGAACCATGCCTGAAGGTGGAAGCCTTTTGCCGTGTGCATGCATGAGCGCACTGCAAGTGAGGCCGAAACCATTTCCCAAGGGCGACTCAGGCCCCGGCAGAAGGCAGAACACGGCTCCCCACTTGTTCCACGAACCTAGCAGTGCGGCCCCACTTTTGCAAGGAAGTCTAATCGCTAGCATTCTAACTCGAAGAAACTGCACTGTAGGGAAACCGTGCTTTCGCTACCATCGACCTCTCTGAAGGAGGAAGCAGTTAGAGTGGACAGTGGTTGAGAGCCTGGGGACTGGTTCCACAGGTACAATCGAGGGAGACTCAGGCCTGAGGAGAAGGCAGCTCTCAACTCGCCTCTTGTCTATGAGGCTCGTAACGTTGCCCCGTGTGTGCCTGCAGGCAGCCCTAGAGCCAACCAGCGAACTCAAAGGAACAACTCTGTAGAGAATTCCTGCTTCGGCTAAAATAGCCCTGCCTGAGGCTGGAAGCAGTTTGCTGTGTGCCGGCGTGAGCGCACTGCAAGTGAGTCCACAAGCATTTTCCGGGGAAAGCTCAGGCCCCGGCAGAAGGCAGAACACGACTCCCCACTTGCTTCATGGAACTAGCAGTGCGGCCCCACTTTTGCATGGAAGTCTTATCGCTAGCTTTGTAACTCGAAGAAACAACACTGTAGAGGGACCGTGCTTCAGCTACCGTCGTCCTCTCTGAGGGGGAAGCAATTTAGAGTGTACGGTGGGTGAGAGCCTGGGGACGGGGTCCATACTTCAAATCGAGGGAGACACAGGCCGGAACAGAAGGCAGCTCTCAACTCGCCTCTTGTTTATGAGGCTCGTACCGTTGCCCCGAGTGTGCCTGCAGGCAGGTCTAAAGCGAACAAGGGAACTCAAAGGATCAAGTTTGTAGAGGATTCCTTCTTAGGCTGAAAGAGCCATGCCTGAAGGTGGAAGCGTTGTGCTGTGTGTATGCATGAGCGCACTGCAAGTGAGTCCGAACCCATTTCCGAAGTGCGACTCAGGCCCCGGTAGAAGGCACAGCACGACTCCCCACTCGTTTCGTGAGGCTAGCACTGCGGCCCCACTGTTGCATGCAAGTCGAATCGCTAGCATACTCCCTCGAAGAACAACACTGTGGAGAAACCGTGGCTTTAGCTACCGGGGACATCTCTGAGGGCGGAAGCAGTTTAGGGTGTACTGTGGGTGAGAGCCTGGGGACGGGTTCCATAAGTAAAATCGAGGGAGACTCAGGCCTGAGGAGAAGGCAGCTCTCAACTCGCCTCTTGTTTATGGGGCTCATAATGTTGCCCCGTGTGTGTTTGCAGGCAAGCCTAAAGCCAACCAGCGAACTCAAAGGAACAACTCTGTGGAGAATTCCTGCTTCGGCTAAAATAGCCCTGCCTGAGGCTGGAAGCAGTTTGCTGTGTGCCGGCGTGAGCGCACTGCAAGTGAGTCCGAAAGCATTTTCCGGGGGAGGCTCAGGCCCCGGCAGAAGGCGGAACACGGCTACCCACTTGCTTCATGGAGCTAGCACTGAGGCCCCACTTTTGCACGGACGTGTTATCGCTCGCTTTGTAACGCGAAGAAACTGCACTGTAGAGGGACCGTGCTTTAGCTAGCTGCGCTGTTACAGAGGGTGGAACTATTTTCAGTGTGTGGGCCAGATAGCTGGGGAAATGATCACATAAGTCACTCTGTGAGAAACGGCTTCGTTCGAAGGCACCTCTCGAATCAGATCCAGTTTCAAGAAGTTAGCACTCTTCTGGCATGTGTGCACGGAGGCCTAAGTTCCAGGCACCTCTTTCAGGAACAACACTGTAGAGAAACCGTGCTTTAGCGACCATCGACCTCTCTGAGGGAGGAAGCAGTTTCCAGGCTACCGTGGGTGAGAGCCTGGGGAACAAACCGAGGGAGGAGAAGTCCGGGCCAGAAGGCACCTCTCGACTCAGCTCTTGCTACCTGAAACTAACACTACTGCTCCATGTTTGCAGAGGAATGCTAAGTGCGCCACAGGGATTTAGCAGAAAGAAGCTGGTCAAGAATCCCAGCTTCAGCTCATTCGCCTCTCCACAGGGTGGCAGCATTTTCAACTGTGCTTGAGTGCAAACCTGGGGAAGGAGTCCTAGCAGAATTCCGAGGGAGAAATAAGCATGGGCAGAGGGCACCTCTTGACTCAACTCTTGTTTCGGGAACCTACATCGGCACTCCCGTGTGTGTGTGTGGTCCCAAGTGCCATCCCCCCAGCGCCAACAAACAAAACTGGAGAGAACCCGTGCCTCAGCAAAGATCGCCCTTCCTGAGCGTGAACGTCATCTATTGTGTGTTTTTGTGAAAGCATGAGAAATGGAACCTAAACGTAACTCTGAGTGGAAGGAGGCCCGTAAGGAAGGCTGCTGTCGACTCACCTCTTGTTTTTGGAGATTAGCGCTGCTGTACCCTGTGTGCCTGGAGGCCTACTTACCAGGCTACGAACACCAAGAATCAATGCTGCAGAGTTAATGCGCTTTACTTCACATCGCCGTTCCTGAAGCTGGAGTAATTTTACAGTGTTCTAGTATGAGAGACCGGGGAGAGGGTCCCATACGTGAAATGGAGTGAGAAACAGGCCCGTGCGGAGGGCAGCTCTCAATTCACCTCTTGTTTCTGAGGCTGATACCGTTGCCCCATGTGTGCCTGCAGGCAGGCCTCAACCCCACCACTGATCTAAAAGGAACAACTCTGTAGAGAATTCCTGCTTAGGCTAAAAGAGCCATGCCTGAGGCTGGAAGCAGTTTGTGGTGTGCATGCGTGAGCGCACTGCACGTGAGTCCAAAAGCGTTTCACGAGTGAGACTCAGGCCCCGGCAGAAGGCAGAACACGACTCCCCACTTGTTCCATGGAGCTAGCCCTGCGGCCCCACTTTTGCAAAGAAGTCTTAAGCGCTAGCAGTCTCACTCGAAGAAACAACACTGTAGGGAAAACGTGCTTTCGCTACCGTGGACATCTCTGAGGGTGGAAGCAGTTTAGGGTGTACTGTGGGTGAGAGCCTGGGGACGGGTTCCATAAGTAAAATCGAGGGAGACTCAGGCCTGAGGAGAAGGCAGCTCTCAACTCGCCTCTCGTTTATGGGGCTCTTAACGTTGCCCCGTGTGTGCCTGCAGGCAGGCCTAGAGCCAACCAGCGAACTCAAAGGAACAGCTCTGTAGAGAATTCCTGCTTCGGCTAAAATAGCCCTGCCTGAGGCTGGAAGCATTTTGCAGTGTGCAGGCGTGAGCGCACTGCAAGTGAGTCCACAAGCATTTTCCGGGGGAGGCTCAGGCCCCGGCACAAGGCGGAACACGAGTACCCACTTGCTTCATGGAGCTAGCTCTGCGGCCCCACTTTTGCATGGAAGTCTTATCGCTGGCTTTGTAACTCGAAGAAACAACACTGTAGAGGGACCGTGCTTCAGCTACCGTCGTCCTCTCTGAGGGGGGAAGCCATTTAGAGTGTACGGTGGGTGAGAGCCTGGGGACGGGGTCCATACTTCAAATCGAGGGAGACACAGGCCAGAGCAGAAGGCAGCTCTCAACTCGCCTCTTGTCTATGAGGCTCGTACCGTTGCCCCGAGTGGGCCTGCAGGCAGGCCTAAAGCGAACCAGCAAACTCAAAGGAACAAGTTTGTACAGGATTCCTACTTAGGCTGAAAGAACCATGCCTGAAGGTGGAAGCCTTTTGCCGTGTGCATGCATGAGCGCACTGCAAGTGAGGCCGAAACCATTTCCCAAGGGCGACTCAGGCCCCGGCAGAAGGCAGAACACGGCTCCCCACTTGTTCCACGAACCTAGCAGTGCGGCCCCACTTTTGCAAGGAAGTCTAATCGCTAGCATTCTAACTCGAAGAAACTGCACTGTAGGGAAACCGTGCTTTCGCTACCATCGACCTCTCTGAAGGAGGAAGCAGTTAGAGTGGACAGTGGTTGAGAGCCTGGGGACTGGTTCCACAGGTACAATCGAGGGAGACTCAGGCCTGAGGAGAAGGCAGCTCTCAACTCGCCTCTTGTCTATGAGGCTCGTAACGTTGCCCCGTGTGTGCCTGCAGGCAGCCCTAGAGCCAACCAGCGAACTCAAAGGAACAACTCTGTAGAGAATTCCTGCTTCGGCTAAAATAGCCCTGCCTGAGGCTGGAAGCAGTTTGCTGTGTGCCGGCGTGAGCGCACTGCAAGTGAGTCCACAAGCATTTTCCGGGGAAAGCTCAGGCCCCGGCAGAAGGCAGAACACGACTCCCCACTTGCTTCATGGAACTAGCAGTGCGGCCCCACTTTTGCATGGAAGTCTTATCGCTAGCTTTGTAACTCGAAGAAACAACACTGTAGAGGGACCGTGCTTCAGCTACCGTCGTCCTCTCTGAGGGGGAAGCAATTTAGAGTGTACGGTGGGTGAGAGCCTGGGGACGGGGTCCATACTTCAAATCGAGGGAGACACAGGCCGGAACAGAAGGCAGCTCTCAACTCGCCTCTTGTTTATGAGGCTCGTACCGTTGCCCCGAGTGTGCCTGCAGGCAGGTCTAAAGCGAACAAGGGAACTCAAAGGATCAAGTTTGTAGAGGATTCCTTCTTAGGCTGAAAGAGCCATGCCTGAAGGTGGAAGCGTTGTGCTGTGTGTATGCATGAGCGCACTGCAAGTGAGTCCGAACCCATTTCCGAAGTGCGACTCAGGCCCCGGTAGAAGGCACAGCACGACTCCCCACTCGTTTCGTGAGGCTAGCACTGCGGCCCCACTGTTGCATGCAAGTCGAATCGCTAGCATACTCCCTCGAAGAACAACACTGTGGAGAAACCGTGGCTTTAGCTACCGGGGACATCTCTGAGGGCGGAAGCAGTTTAGGGTGTACTGTGGGTGAGAGCCTGGGGACGGGTTCCATAAGTAAAATCGAGGGAGACTCAGGCCTGAGGAGAAGGCAGCTCTCAACTCGCCTCTTGTTTATGGGGCTCATAATGTTGCCCCGTGTGTGTTTGCAGGCAAGCCTAAAGCCAACCAGCGAACTCAAAGGAACAACTCTGTGGAGAATTCCTGCTTCGGCTAAAATAGCCCTGCCTGAGGCTGGAAGCAGTTTGCTGTGTGCCGGCGTGAGCGCACTGCAAGTGAGTCCGAAAGCATTTTCCGGGGGAGGCTCAGGCCCCGGCAGAAGGCGGAACACGGCTACCCACTTGCTTCATGGAGCTAGCACTGAGGCCCCACTTTTGCACGGACGTGTTATCGCTCGCTTTGTAACGCGAAGAAACTGCACTGTAGAAGGGACCGTGCTTTAGCTAGCTGCGCTGTTACAGAGGGTGGAACTATTTTCAGTGTGTGGGCCAGATAGCTGGGGAAATGATCACATAAGTCACTCTGTGAGAAACGGCTTCGTTCGAAGGCACCTCTCGAATCAGATCCAGTTTCAAGAAGTTAGCACTCTTCTGGCATGTGTGCACGGAGGCCTAAGTTCCAGGCACCTCTTTCAGGAACAACACTGTAGAGAAACCGTGCTTTAGCGACCATCGACCTCTCTGAGGGAGGAAGCAGTTTCCAGGCTACCGTGGGTGAGAGCCTGGGGAACAAACCGAGGGAGGAGAAGTCCGGGCCAGAAGGCACCTCTCGACTCAGCTCTTGCTACCTGAAACTAACACTACTGCTCCATGTTTGCAGAGGAATGCTAAGTGCGCCACAGGGATTTAGCAGAAAGAAGCTGGTCAAGAATCCCAGCTTCAGCTCATTCGCCTCTCCACAGGGTGGCAGCATTTTCAACTGTGCTTGAGTGCAAACCTGGGGAAGGAGTCCTAGCAGAATTCCGAGGGAGAAATAAGCATGGGCAGAGGGCACCTCTTGACTCAACTCTTGTTTCGGGAACCTACATCGGCACTCCCGTGTGTGTGTGTGGTCCCAAGTGCCATCCCCCCAGCGCCAACAAACAAAACTGGAGAGAACCCGTGCCTCAGCAAAGATCGCCCTTCCTGAGCGTGAACGTCATCTATTGTGTGTTTTTTGTGAAAGCATGAGAAATGGAACCTAAACGTAACTCTGAGTGGAAGGAGGCCCGTAAGGAAGGCTGCTGTCGACTCACCTCTTGTTTTTGGAGATTAGCGCTGCTGTACCCTGTGTGCCTGGAGGCCTACTTACCAGGCTACGAACACCAAGAATCAATGCTGCAGAGTTAATGCGCTTTACTTCACATCGCCGTTCCTGAAGCTGGAGTAATTTTACAGTGTTCTAGTATGAGAGACCGGGGAGAGGGTCCCATACGTGAAATGGAGTGAGAAACAGGCCCGTGCGGAGGGCAGCTCTCAATTCACCTCTTGTTTCTGAGGCTGATACCGTTGCCCCCATGTGTGCCTGCAGGCAGGCCTCAACCCCACCACTGATCTAAAAGGAACAACTCTGTAGAGAATTCCTGCTTAGGCTAAAAGAGCCATGCCTGAGGCTGGAAGCAGTTTGTGGTGTGCATGCGTGAGCGCACTGCACGTGAGTCCAAAAGCGTTTCACGAGTGAGACTCAGGCCCCGGCAGAAGGCAGAACACGACTCCCCACTTGTTCCATGGAGCTAGCCCTGCGGCCCCACTTTTGCAAAGAAGTCTTAAGCGCTAGCAGTCTCACTCGAAGAAACAACACTGTAGGGAAAACGTGCTTTCGCTACCGTGGACATCTCTGAGGGTGGAAGCAGTTTAGGGTGTACTGTGGGTGAGAGCCTGGGGACGGGTTCCATAAGTAAAATCGAGGGAGACTCAGGCCTGAGGAGAAGGCAGCTCTCAACTCGCCTCTCGTTTATGGGGCTCTTAACGTTGCCCCGTGTGTGCCTGCAGGCAGGCCTAGAGCCAACCAGCGAACTCAAAGGAACAGCTCTGTAGAGAATTCCTGCTTCGGCTAAAATAGCCCTGCCTGAGGCTGGAAGCATTTTGCAGTGTGCAGGCGTGAGCGCACTGCAAGTGAGTCCACAAGCATTTTCCGGGGGCTCAGGCCCCGGCACAAGGCGGAACACGAGTACCCACTTGCTTCATGGAGCTAGCTCTGCGGCCCCACTTTTGCATGGAAGTCTTATCGCTGGCTTTGTAACTCGAAGAAACAACACTGTAGAGGGACCGTGCTTCAGCTACCGTCGTCCTCTCTGAGGGGGGAAGCCATTTAGAGTGTACGGTGGGTGAGAGCCTGGGGACGGGGTCCATACTTCAAATCGAGGGAGACACAGGCCAGAGCAGAAGGCAGCTCTCAACTCGCCTCTTGTCTATGAGGCTCGTACCGTTGCCCCGAGTGGGCCTGCAGGCAGGCCTAAAGCGAACCAGCAAACTCAAAGGAACAAGTTTGTACAGGATTCCTACTTAGGCTGAAAGAACCATGCCTGAAGGTGGAAGCCTTTTGCCGTGTGCATGCATGAGCGCACTGCAAGTGAGGCCGAAACCATTTCCCAAGGGCGACTCAGGCCCCCGGCAGAAGGCAGAACACGGCTCCCCCACTTGTTCCACGAACCTAGCAGTGCGGCCCCACTTTTGCAAGGAAGTCTAATCGCTAGCATTCTAACTCGAAGAAACTGCACTGTAGGGAAACCGTGCTTTTCGCTACCATCGACCTCTCTGAAGGAGGAAAGCAGTTAGAGTGGACAGTGGTTGAGAGCCTGGGGACTGGTTCCACAGGTACAATCGAGGGAGACTCAGGCCTGAGGAGAAGGCAGCTCTCAACTCGCCTCTTGTCTATGAGGCTCGTAACGTTGCCCCGTGTGTGCCTGCAGGCAGCCCTAGAGCCAACCAGCGAACTCAAAGGAACAACTCTGTAGAGAATTCCTGCTTCGGCTAAAATAGCCCTGCCTGAGGCTGGAAGCAGTTTGCTGTGTGCCGGCGTGAGCGCACTGCAAGTGAGTCCACAAGCATTTTCCGGGGAAAGCTCAGGCCCCGGCAGAAGGCAGAACACGACTCCCCACTTGCTTCATGGAACTAGCAGTGCGGCCCCACTTTTGCATGGAAGTCTTATCGCTAGCTTTGTAACTCGAAGAAACAACACTGTAGAGGGACCGTGCTTCAGCTACCGTCGTCCTCTCTGAGGGGGAAGCAATTTAGAGTGTACGGTGGGTGAGAGCCTGGGGACGGGGTCCATACTTCAAATCGAGGGAGGACACAGGCCGGAACAGAAGGCAGCTCTCAACTCGCCTCTTGTTTATGAGGCTCGTACCGTTGCCCCGAGTGTGCCTGCAGGCAGGTCTAAAGCGAACAAGGGAACTCAAAGGATCAAGTTTGTAGAGGATTCCTTCTTAGGCTGAAAGAGCCATGCCTGAAGGTGGAAGCGTTGTGCTGTGTGTATGCATGAGCGCACTGCAAGTGAGTCCGAACCCATTTCCGAAGTGCGACTCAGGGCCCCGGTAGAAGGCACAGCACGACTCCCCACTCGTTTCGTGAGGCTAGCACTGCGGCCCCCACTGTTGCATGCAAGTCGAATCGCTAGCATACTCCCTCGAAGAACAACACTGTGGAGAAACCGTGGCTTTAGCTACCGGGGACATCTCTGAGGGCGGAAGCAGTTTAGGGTGTACTGTGGGTGAGAGCCTGGGGACGGGTTCCATAAGTAAAATCGAGGGAGACTCAGGCCTGAGGAGAAGGCAGCTCTCAACTCGCCTCTTGTTTATGGGGCTCATAATGTTGCCCCGTGTGTGTTTGCAGGCAAGCCTAAAGCCAACCAGCGAACTCAAAGGAACAACTCTGTGGAGAATTCCTGCTTCGGCTAAAATAGCCCTGCCTGAGGCTGGAAGCAGTTTGCTGTGTGCCGGCGTGAGCGCACTGCAAGTGAGTCCGAAAGCATTTTCGGGGGAGGCTCAGGCCCCGGCAGAAGGCGGAACACGGCTACCCACTTGCT
>NW_026992123.1:0-20000 GCF_029215605.1 Mirounga angustirostris | reverse complement strand
CGATCGATCCATGGATCGAACGGTGAAGAGAGCCAGGGTGAGGGTGAGGGTGAGGGTGAGGGTGAGGGTGAGGGTGAGGGTGAGGGTCCCGTCCGTCCCTCCCTCCTTCCCTATGTCCATCACATTGTTTCGTCACAGATTTTCGAAGTGGAGATACAATTCGCATGCCATATTTCGCATACTCTTAAAAGTGGGCCATTGGGTGGCCTTTTTTTCTTTTTTTTTAAGGTGGCTCACAAAGCTGCACAACCTTCACTGCAATTTCCAGAACATTTCCATCACCGCCAAAAGAAATAAACACCTCTACTACCCCTCCCCCCTTCCTGTCCGCGCCTCGCCCCCACCCGCCGTCACCGTCGCCCTCGCCGTCACCGTCGCCCTCGCCCTCACCCGGGCTCTCTTCACTGTTCTCCCCCAACAGGGAGTAGAAAGGGAAGTTAGAGGGAACATTCTTCCTCCCCTACACCTGCTGAACGCACATGGACACACACCGCAACCCTCCCCGCCAGGCGCGCGCACCCACCCACCCCCGCCCCGCCAAGCCCCGCCCCGCCCCGCCACGCCACGCCACGCCCCCCATCCCGGCCTTACGTGTACCTTACGTACCTCTGCACGGACTCGAGATTTGGCAATAGCCTTGATTGCCCTGCAATGTTTCCAAACCTCGGCGCTCCCCAACCTTCCCCACCCCGACCCCCGCCCCTTCGAAGAAGAACTAACCTAATTCGGGGAGCTTCCAGGTTGCTTGAACGCCTGAAATGGTGGGGACAGAGGCGTTCCTGGAGAGGGGTCACGGAACACGGAAGCTCTGCCCCCCTTCCCTTTGCCTCTGTTCCATCTGGAGTTTCCTCAGTTGTATCCTTTTAGGACACAGCGGTCATGTAAGAAATGAGAAAAAAAAGGACTGAAGGACTGAACCGGGCTAGACTGGTTTAAAATTCTTCACTAGCGTCCATGCCGAATACATTTCGACGACAGGGGCCTTCGCACGGCTTTTGGTGCACAGAAGACCGATGCACCGAAGCCTGCCGATCTCGGGACGTGTCCACGAGGGGAAAGAGTGTCAGCCTATCGGAAAAGAGAGTCGGTTAACGTAGATTGCAAAGGCATTCGTTCATCCCGAGAGACTTCCTCTCCATGATGGCGGGTGGCGCGAGATGGAAGAGTTGGCTTCCATGAAAAAGGGGCCCTTTCTTGAAGACCCTGCCCAGCTATCGGGGTTTTGTTGGTTTGTGTTTTGTCATCTGTGATAGGAAGGCATCTTCTTAGCCATCGGGAGGGAAACCTCAACAAATTCAGCCATTCAGATCACAAGGGATTTCTTGGGTTTGGTGGATCTGAGATCTGGTCTGCCTCCGACTGCTCCCCGAGATTGCCTTTATGCCGAGAATGGGATTCCTCATCAGACACACAGAAGTCCGGCTCCTTGCCACGGAGCTGGCTGCTCTATGGATGCCTTTAAAAAGGAAGCCTGCCTTTAATTCGGACGTCGGAACGTGATCGGTCGCTTTTTCATGGGGGGTTGGCCAATTAAATTTCCCCCGCCTTGGGCGCCTGGGTGGCTCAGTTGGTTAAGCGGCTGCCTTCGGCTCCGGTCATGATCCTGGAGTCCCTGGATCGAGTCCCGCATCGGGCTCCCTGCTCAGCAGGGAGTCTGCTTCTCCCTCTGACCCTCCCCCCTCTCATGTGCTCTCTCTCATTCATTCTCTCTCTCTCTCTCTCTCTCTCTCTCTCTCTGTCTCAAATAAATAAACAAACAAACAAACAAACAAATAAATAAATAAATAAAATCTTAAAAAAAAAAAATTCCCCCCGCCTTACAAAGCAGAGACTGGTGAAGGGTCCTCCAAGTGCCCTCTGGAAATCAAGAGCTTCTGTATCAAGAGGCTGGAAAACGCATCTTCCCCTTCTTCCTGGTGAATCCAATTCTAGGGGTTGATTCAAAGGAAATCATGTTTTAGATGCTAAAACGTAAAGCTTACTTTTGCAAAAATGTGCATCGCGGCATAGGGTTTAGGAATCCCTTGTGGCAGACCGACAACCGTGTGTCCCTCACGTCCCGGCACGTGTGCACCCTCACGTCCTATGACTTCGATGCTCCTGCTATCCAGAGGTAGGCTTGATTGCTCTGTCCCTTGATTTTGGACCGGGTCTTGGGACTTGTCTTGACCCAAAGAATAGAGCAGAAGTGACACTTGGCTGGTTTCACAGCCTACACCTGAAGAGGTGGTCTGCCGGCGTTCTCGACCTTCTTGGCATGCCGTCCTGAGACCTCCACGTAAGAAAGCCAGTCTAGCTGACTGGAGCATGAGAGGCATTGACAACAGAGGCAGCCCGGTGCTCGGCGGCACCGACTGCCAGACGTGTGAAAGTTGACCCTCTGGCCGAAAGCCACTGCTTGAGTGAGCCCGGCGTAAACCCGCAGAACCCAAGGGGCCACCCAGGGCAAGCACCAGGAAGTTATCGATAAAGAAATGCTGTTTCGAGCCATTGCGGTGTTAGGATGATGCACCCTGAGGATCAGCTAGCTGCGCAGCAGCGATAGATACCGTGCACACAGATACACACCACACAACACACCACACCACACCCCCCCCACACACACACGTGTGCAGAAAACCAAACCAACGAAACAAACCAAAACTCTGTAGAACCCTGCACCAAATGTTGAGGAAACAACGGCCCACCCTCACAAGAAACACCTGCACGCTACATGTACAATGCATAGGGAGCCTATACTTGCAAGTGCTTACTTGCATGGGAAACATTTCACGATAACATGAGTCTCAGATGGCCCAAGCGGGGTTCTTTTGACATGTCTGAATTGTGTACACAATTAGAGAAAGCCTGCTAGGAGACTGGGTGATCAGAAACTAGGAAGCTCTTTGGTTCCCTCAGTGAAGCCCCGACTTTTGGGGAGGAACCAACACTCAGGGAGATGCTCTGGTCTTCATTTGGTTGGTTGGTTGGTTGGTTGGTTGGTTGGTTGGTTGCTGCAGCTTTTGCTATCTTTGCATAAAACCGACCCTGTTTCCATTGGGAATGGAAAACAACTGACGGGTGGGATCTGTACACGGTAATGCTGCTTCGCAGTTGCATTTGTTTTACTAAAAGAGGGAGATTTGAACATTGGGTCTTTCGTGTCCTCTCCATTCATGTCCTCTCCACAAATAAGACTGAAACAAAGGCTAAAATTTGTTTGCATCTTGTTTGTGTCTATGTGTCCGTATGTGTTATACATGTGAGGTATTTCCTCCACCTCCGGGTGCTATTGCTAACATCCATTTGTAAAGGAGCTCTATTTAATGAGTTCTATTTTTATTTTATTTTATTTTATTTTATTTATTTTATTCTTTAAAGATTTTATTTATTTATTTGACAGAGAGAGACACAGCGAGAGAGGGAACACAAGCAGGCGGAGTGGGAGAGGGAGAAGCAGGCTTCCCGCCGAGCAGGGAGCCCGATGCAGGGGCTTGATCCCAGGACCCTCGGATCATGACCTGAGCTAAAGGCAGACGCTTAACCACTGAGCCATCCAGGTGCCCCGAGTTTTATTTTTATTAAAGATTCTATTTATGTCTTTGAAAGAAAGCGAGTGAGAGAGCACACGAGCTGGGGGTGGGGGGGCATTGGGAGAGGGAGAAGCAGACTCCCCGCGGAGCAGGGAGCCGGATGTGGGGCTCCATCCCAGGACCCCAGGATCATGATGTGAACGCAAGGCAGACACTTAACTGCCTGAGCCACACAGGTGCCCCTACTTAAAGAGTTTAGAGGCAGGTGCTCGTAAAAATCGGGCATGGTAAAACTCAGATAAGAATAAACCCAGTTTTTCAAGCTCACATGATCTGGGATGAAATTCCCTACATTCAGACTCTTATGTCACTCCACAATAAAGATGCCTCAAGGTAAGGGACCCAAGGGACGGCCCAGAGATAGACAAAAATTTAACACACCTGACCTTACCCCCACTTCCCAACAGTCAAAATAATGAAGAAGAGGAGGAAGACAGGCCGATGCTAGAAATCTGAAATCCACTCCTCCTCCTCCCCAAGTACAGGCACCAGAACCGATGCCCAACCCACTGGCTTCCGGAGGGCTGAAAAGCCACCACAGACAAAGCCTATTAAGCAGAAGGAGATGAAGAAAGCGGAGGCGGAGGCGGAGGCGGAGGCGGAGGCGGAGGCGGAGGCGGAGGCGGAGGCGGAGGCGGAGGCGGAGGCGGAGGCGGAGGCGGAGGCGGAGGCGGAGGCGGAGGCGGAGAAGAAAAAAAAGAAAAGGTTCGTCCAAAACTGTAAATGTATATGTGCCCTGGGCCTTACCAATGGCTCCCTTGCCGCCTCCCCTGCCCCGTTTCTGCACCACTGGTGTGTGTGCCTGGAGTGCTCTACTCCCCTGCCGCCGTCTCAGCCGCCCTTCCCTACCCCCGCCCCCCCGCCCCCCCCCCCCCGGGTGCCATGGGCTCCCCTTTCTCCTCCTCCTCCTCCTCCTCCTCCCCACCCCCTTATCAAGGAGCAAAAGCCCTTGCCCTTGGGCCCAAGCCCTTGGGCCACCTCCTTATGAGGTTTAAATTGGAGCACCTCCCAAACTAGCAGGAAGGGGCCCGAGGGCTCCGCTGATCTTAGACCGCCCGCTTCAGACTTTCCCCAAGGAGTCTGATGGGGGAAAACAATCGATTGACTTTTTAGTGGACGCAGGTGCAACTTCTTTGGCGTTAAAGCCAATTCAAGGTTGTTGGTTTATTTTAAAAAGACGTGGTTTTGGAGCTATCAATGTCACACATAATACAAATAATCAACTTTGCGTTTCTTTCTTTCTTTCTTTCTTTCTTTCTTTCTTTCTTTCTTTCTTTCTTTCTTTCTTTCTTTCCCTTTTTCTTTCTTTCTTTCTTTCTTTCTTTCTTTCTTTCTTTCTTTCCTTTTCTTTCTTTTCTTTGTCATAAAAGCACTTGGATTCGGTTCTCCCTGCGTTACAAGCCGTTGGGTGGGCAGTGGAATGTGCCACGCTCCCGTCACAACAGTGAGCCTGTATTTGTGGTTATCAAAATATACCTCTCCATCACCTTTATAAAAACCAACCAACCAACCAACCACGTTTGGGTGCCTGGGTGGCTCAGTCGTTCAGCGTCTGCCTTCGGCTCAGGTCATGATCCCAGGGTCCTGGGATCGAGCCCCGCATTGGGCTCCCTGTTCATTGGGGAACCTTCTTTTCCCTCTGTCCCTTCCCCTGCTTGTGTTCCCTCTCTCGCTGTGTCTCTCTCTGTCAAATAAATAAAATTTATGAAATATATTCATACATTTGCCAATCTAAAGAATTCTGGTGTAATAGAGAGTGCGCCATTGGTTACTACTAACGTTTCACCAGAGACTGAGATTTCTAAGAATTAAAATTCTGCCACATGGAATTGGGACTGCTACAAAATGATAACAAAAACAACTCCGTGTGTGGGAAGGTAGGAGACGTGTAAAAGAGGTACAAGAAATGAGAAAACATTTTTTTTGTTGAGGGAAAAGGAAGTAATGGTGTACTGAAACGGGACTGGGTACTTAAAGAAAGAAAACTTTAAGACCGAGTCTGAATGAAAAAGGAAATTGTGGAAGGGGTTTGTGAAGGAGAATTTTTGAAAAGGAATTTTATGCATGGTCAGGACTGACTGAGCTTGGGAGAAGGCAGTTTGAAAAGCACACTGGTGGAACTGGAGGGTATTATGTTGAGCGAAATAAGTCAAACAGAGAAAGACATGTATCCTATGATCTCACGGATAGGAGGAATTCTTAATCGCAGGAAACAAGCTGAGGGTTGCTGGAGTGGGGGGTGGGGTGGGAGGGATGGGGTGACTGGCTGATAGACACTGGGGAGGGTAGGTGCTCTGGCAAGCGCTGTGAATTGTGCAAGACTGTTGAATCTCAGATCTGTACCTCTGAAACAAATAACGCAATCTATGTGAAGAAGAAAAAAAAAATAGAAGAAGGTAGCGGGAGGGGACGAATGAAGCGGGGGAAATCGGAGGGGCGGACGAACCATGAGAGACGATGGACTCTGAACAACAAACTGAGGGTTCTAGAGGGGAGGGGGGTGGGAGGATGGGTTAGCCTGGTGGTGGGTATTGAGGAGGGCCCATTCTGCATGGAGCACTGGGTGTTGTGCACAAACAATGAATCATGGAACACCACATCTAAAACTAATGATGTAATGTAGGGGATTAACATAAGAATAAAAAAAAGAAGAAGAAAAGCACACTGGTATAAGATTGAGATTTGGGTTTTCTATGTTAAAATGACAAGGTTTTCTTGGATTGTTAGTGTACTCTTTTTTTCTTTCTTAAGATTGTATTTATTTATTTGACAGAGAGAGACACAGCGAGAGAGGGAACACAAGCAGGGGGAGCGGGAGAGGGAGAAGCAGGCTCCCGGCCAAGCAGAGAGCCCGATGTGGGGCTCGATCCCAAGACCCTGGGATCATGACCTGAGCCGAAGGCCGACAGACGCTTGACGACTGAGCCACCCAGGCGCTCCTCCGAGATTTTATTTTTTAAATAATCTCTACACTGAACGTGGGGCTCGAACTCACAACCCTGAGATCAAGAGTCGTGCTCTCTACCGACTGAGCCAGCCAGGTGCCCCTGGACTGTCATCTCGAAGAGACACATGCGTAGACTCAGATATGGTGAGACTGCTTTAAGAAAGTCAGATTGACTTTATGGAGCCAGTAAAGCCCCTTAGAAATGTTGGCCTGATAACCTTGCTTAGAGAGGTCCCCTCAACCTTACCAGGTGAGTGAAGAGTACCACCTCCTGGCAGATGCAGGAACTTCAGGAAATTTGGAGGCCCTCAAAGAAGAGAGGAATTCACCCAAATCTACAAGTCTTTTTTTTTTTTGTAATTTTTTTTATTCTTATGTTAATCCCCGTACATCACATCATTAGTTTTAGATGTAGTGTTCCATGATTCATTGTTTGTGCACAACACCCAGTGCTCCATGCAGAATGCGCCCTCCTCAATACCCACCACCAGGCTAACCCATCCTCCCACCCCCCTCCCCTCTAGAACCCTCAGTTTGTTTTTCAGAGTCCATCGTCTCTCCTGGTTCGTCTACCCCTCCGCAAATCTACAAGTCTTGCAGGCGAATCTGATGGCCAATATTTGGCTTGGTTCTCGGCTTTAAAAAGGCAGTTAAAGGATCAATCTAAAATTCCTTGTAAAAAGCTCCATCAAAGCAGATTTAAAAGAAGGAAAGGAAAAAGAAAAGAGAAGAAAGACCCCATATATGGTCAATTGCTATTCTTGCTGTCCCTACGTAGATGATTGGGCCAAGTTTGTTAAAACTGGACTTGTTTTACAAACAAATTAATCTTCTTTTGGCTATCTTTGACAGGAATGAAGGTGACTTTAGAGAGAAAGATTACATTTCAATAACACACTTTTGTGAGTGTTAGATTAATTATCTTTGAACGTTTATTGTTTGCCTATAAAACTGGACTGGATCCTGGATCCTTCTGGTTTCCTTGAGTATCTGACTGTGACTCTTCAAACTAAGGTTTCCAACATTCTCCCATTCTCTCTCTTTTTTTTAATTAATTTATTTTTTTATTCTTAGGTTAATCCCCATACATTACATCATTAGTTTTAGATGAAGTATTCCATGATTCATTGTTTGTGCATAACACCCAGTGCTCCATGCAGAATGGGCCCTCCTCAATACCCACCACCAGGCTAACCCATCCTCCCACCCCCCTCCCCTCTAGAACCCTCAGTTTGTTGTTCAGAGTCCATCGTCTCTCATGGTTCGTCCGCCCCTCCGATTTCCCCCCGCTTCATTCGTCCCCTCCCGCTACCTCCTCCTCCTCCTCCTCCTTCTTCCTCCTCCTCCTCCTCTTCTTCTTCTTCTTCTTCTTTTCTCCTTCTTCTTCTTCTTCTCCTTCTTCTTCTTCTTCTTCTTCTTCTTCTTCTTCTTCTTCTTCTTCTTCTTCTTCTTCTTCTTCTCCTTCTCTCCTTCTCCTTCTTCTTCTTCTTCTTCTTCTTCTTCTTCTTCTTCTTCTTCTTCTTCTTCTTCTTCTCTTCTCTTCTTCTTCTTCTTCTTCTTCTTCTTCTTCTTCTTCTTCTTCTTCTCTCCTTCTTCTTCTTCTTCTCTCCTTCTTCTTCTTCTTCTTCTTCTTCTTTTCTTCTTCTTCTTCTTCTCTCCTTCTTCTTCTTCTTCTTCTTCTTCTTCTTTTCTTCTTCTTCTTTTCTTCTCCTTCTTCTTTTCTTCTTCTTTTCGTCTTCTTCTTTTCTTCTCCTTCTTCTTTTCTCCTCCTCCTTTTCTCCTCCTCCTCCTCCTCCTCCTCCTCCTTCTTCTTCTTCTTCTTTTTTTCCCCTTAACATATATTGCATTATTTGTTTCAGAACATTCTCCCATTCTCTTATCTTACAATCATTAAGAACTAAAACTGTCCTTTTTCCTGAAGTCTGGCAAATGAAAGCTGGACAACTTGAAATAAATTTCAGGGAAATGACCACAATAACTCATATATAGACAATCTTTGTGCCTGTTGCTCTATGAGTCACTCAAAATGAGACATTTGAACTATACGCCAGAAAAATTAGTCAGATTGCCCCTGCCCACTCCCACTCTATTGGAGGATGCTTCAAGCCTGACATCTAGAGACCTTCTCACTGGCAGCCCTCTGGACTTAGACACCAGGTGTATCCCTTGTTCCAACCATTAACCATGTTTTCCTTTTGTTTCCATAGAAATGCCTCTTATTAACTACAAGATCACTTGCTGAATGAGGCAGAGTCTATGATCCTTAATTCCACCTTGCTGCACCTGTATTAACTCCTCTTTGGAAAATAAGAACCCATATAAATAGGGGCACCTGGCTGGCTCAGCTGGTAGAACATACGACTCTAGATCTCGGGGTTGTGAGTTCGAGCCCCACATTGAGTGTAGAGATTACTTAATAGAAATCTTTAAAGAAAAAAAAAAATAAAAAAGAACCCATGTAAATAAAATCAAACACTAAGCTACTTGGCTACCAGAAGCCCTTCACCACCACAACCTACCGCCCCCCCCCCAGGGGAGGGGCTCAGACTAATTTACTGATCTGTATTCTTGGATACCCACCGATATCAGATCAATTTGAGAGAGAATGAGAGAATTGGGTTTGACTCTACTGTTACTATTCCTTAGACTACACTTGGGGATAAAATCAATGGTGTCATGTAGTCCCAAACCATGTAGAAAAATAACCAAGTTCTCAGATAAGGAACTATCTCTGAGACCCCCTCCATTAGCACAAGGGACCAAAAATTGCGACCTGCAGTGTCTCAGATCCTTCCATTCCAAAGCCTCTACTGCACCCTAATTCAGCTTGAAGCAGTTAAATAAAGAAGGCAGACCTCTGCCCATGTGTCATAGAAATGGAATGCAGGATGGACAAGGGGAAATTTTAACAGGGAAAAATGTAGCATGTCTGACTCCCTGTTATTTTTATTCCCTTTTAACCTGTAGGTTAAAAACTTCTGTTTAGCCCTGAACATAGCCATGTTACAGCTAAGATTTACAGAAACTGTCGTTTACCCAAAACCTACCTCCCCTGAGGAGATGAAAGAATAGCCACAGCCATCATCATCCCAATTCCCTAAGACTGAGGAATGATCCTCACTTGGTGGGGGTGGGGGTGGGGGTGGGGGTGGGGATTGAAACCGTGCCCCATAAGGTTAATGAGGTTGATGCTAGCAGAAAGCTTAAAGCTGGTTTTTCAGGGAACTGTTTCCCCCTAGTCAGCTATTGTGTCTTTTCAGGCCCTGCTACCAAATACTGGCTGTCTCTGCAGAAGTCTGGACTCAAGGTCAACTGATAATGGCTGCAGCCTATGAAGAAGCGAGGTCCTGATTCCTTACCTGAGAAAAGGAGCCTAAGACCCCATCCAGGTTGTACCAGCTCTCAGAGCATGCCCACAGCCTCTTCTCCTTGTCCTCAGATAACCTCCTGACATCAGGGACTCAGTTTTGCCTCATTCAGATGTCAGGTCTCCACCCCGAAGTAAACATGGGAATCTATGGTACATATGTTTCCTGAATATACGTGCTCCAACTTTCGCCATGAATAATCATAAATGTCCCTGCCCTTTTCCTTTTTGAAGTTTGATTGTTTGTTTTTATTTATTTATTTCAGAGAGAGAGACACACAGAGAGAGACAGAGACAGAGAGAGAAACACACAGAGAGAGAGAGAGACAGAGAGACAGAGAGACAGAGAGACAGAGAGACAGAGAGCTTGCACGCATGGGTGGGTGGAGGGGCAGAGGGAGAGGGAGAAGACTCCCCATTGAGCAGGGAGCCCCAGAGGGGTGGGGCTCGATCCCAGCACCCTGAGATTATGACCTGAGCTGAAGGCAGATGCTCAACCGGCAGCCACCCAGGCGCCCCTCCATTCCATTTTTTTTTTTTAAAGAGATAAACATTACATACTTTATTTTTAAAAATTCATTCATTCATTCATTCATTCATTCATTCATTCATTCATTCATTTTTCATCATCTGTAGTCCCAGTGTAGGGCTTGAACTCAGGACCCTGACTGAGATCAAGAGTCATGTGCTGTTCTGACTGAGCCACCCAGGTGCTCCTTCTGTTCCATATTTTAAACAACCCTGGGATCATGGCTCAGAGTCACAGTTGGCCCAATGAGACTCACACTCACCCCTCTGTGCAGAGGTGCCATCTGTGGGGCTGGTTCCTGTTTGTCCATCTTCCTTCCTCCTCTTACTGGACAGGAAGGTGGTGTGCGAAAACAGCCAGTGACTACGTGGAATGAGACCGAGGATTTCCCTTGGGAAGCAGGTGGGAGAGGGAGGACAGGTCGATGGATAATCAATAAACTGTTTTTTTTTTTTTTTTTTAAGATTGTATTTATTTATTTATTTGACAGAGAGAGACACAGCGAGAGAGGGAACACAAGCAGGGGGAGTGGGAGAGGGAGAAGCGGGCTTCCCGCGGAGCAGGGAGCCCGATGCGGAGCTCGATCCCAGGACCCTGGGATCATGACCTGAGCCGAAGGCACATGCTTAATGACTGAGCCACCCAGGTGCCCCAACAATCAATAAACTGTTAATGTTGATTTAGAGGAGTGTGCTTGCTGGGCCCATAACTCGGTGGATGAGTTAGAACGGTCCCTGTCAGGCCTCCCTTAGCCCTTAGCCCTTAGCCCTTATCACTCCATGCTTGTGTTTGGCCTCTGACCGCTAAGATACCACCATCATGTGTTCAAGGTCCTCCTCAGACTCAGCCAGCCACACCATGCCACACCCTCCTACCTGCACACCCATCCCTGGAAGGCAGTATAGTAAGACATCATCCCCCACATTCATGATTCCCAAAGGGTTTACTGGAGTTTCGTGGGTTAGGAAAAGGAGGGGACTCTTTTTGCCCCCAGATGAGGTGAGCTCTTCAGACACCCTCTTTCCCCTTCCCCTCCTCCCTCCCTCCCTTCCCTCCCTCCCTCCCTCCCTCCCTCCCTCCCTCCCTCCCTCCCTTCCGTCCCTCCCTCCCTCCCTCCCTCATCTCTCTCCGAAGTTTGCAAGCTGCAGCCTAAGGGTTAGGGGGAGTTGAGGAAAGCCATTGAATGGAGGGAAGCTCCAGGCTCTGACTTTAACAGAAAGCTTTCTGCATTTGAATGAAGCGATTGAATGAGGCCCATTAGAATGGATCACCCTGAACGTCCCATCAGCCGCCCCAGCCCCAGCCCCAGCCCCCCCATCCCCCCCCAACTGAAGTCCTCTGGTCGAATTGGAACAGTAGGCTGGGGGGGGGGGGGGGGGCTGTCCATCCTAAGTTGGTAACTAGGCCCCTGGTCCATAGGGAAAAAATCACGCACGGGTACAGATGAGTTGGTAGCTCAGGCAAAGTGGTCGAAGTGTTGGCAAGGTTTCCGTGGATGAGGGGAGATTTGTTCTGGGACCACCCTCCCATATACATCTCTGGCTGAGAAGAGGACAGGGGAGCCCTGTGGGGGTGGGGGTGGGGGTGGGGGTGGGGGGGCGGGACCCAGATCTGGAGCTCGGAGTGGACTATAGCCGCTGCCTGCCCGGGTGTGTGTGCCTGGGGGGCGGGGGGGGGGGCGCTGAGGGATAAGGGCTGAGGGTGGTGGGGTCTGCTCACGCTGACTCCTGCAACTCAATTCATCCTGGGAACCTTCTGTTGTTTCTGCTGAGGTGCCAGGTGCTGTGATGACCAAAGCTAAACTCCTCTCTTTGCCTAGTTCTTAAAAGGCCTGATCCTCCTGTTATCTTGTTAAATGGACCGACCCCTGCACCCTCCCATCCTGCCAGACCCCTTGTGCAAATACTTCCACTTGAAGAGTTCTTTCTCTGAATCTAGAAAATAAACAGACAACACCCACCAGCCACACCGACCCCATTGCCACAAATACCTAGCAAAGACAAATCTAGCTGGTCTCCTTCTGCCTCAAGGCACTTTAGAGAGTCACTCTCTCAGACACACCTTAGGCTCAATTACAGGCTGCTGTCTCCCTTTCTCTGGCACAATTCCATCCCTGGAGGAGCCCCATATCGCATCTGCAGCCGTGAGCTGGAGACAGTATGCTCAAGTGACCGGGTGGTAGCACCGTAACTTTGAAATGACCTATACCCCAAGTCATCCATGAACATGGTCCCTGGAAATCTTTGACATTCACGTGCCTCTGATGAAATCCTTGCTTTGGAAACTCCAGCACCCATAGCCAATCTTGTCCATGTTCTGCTAACCTTTGCTCGCCCTCTGTTCGCCTGATATCTTGCCTGATTGTTTACAGAGAAATTAGATCCCATCCAGCAAGAGCTGAATCCGAGTCCTCTGCTCACCCCACGACGGAAAAGAATATGCACAGGCCTGCATCCCTCTTCTCCTTCTCCACCATGTCGGAAGAAAAGGTGGCCCTCCCTCCTCCCATCAGAACCCAAACCCGAGATAAGACTTAGATATAAAGGAAACCAGCATACTGTTTTGAACTCTATATACACTTGTAAAAAACGAGCAGCGGCAAGGAAACACACAAACCACCACCCCCCCCCACACACACACAGGTGCAAGGAGGGTGCGCTGACTCGCTGAATCTCCCCCTTTTCTCCCGAGAGGCATCCCCCCCATCCCCCGCCCCCCCCCGAAGATGTCCTCCCTATGCCGGAAGGGGAGTGAGTGACGTTCTTTTCTTCCTTTTTTTTTTTTTTTAAATTATTCTTTTTAAAAGACTTTTATTTATTTGAGAGGAGGGGTGGGGGGGAGGGAGGGGGGAGGGAGGGAGAGAGAGAGAGAGAGAGAGAGATTGAGAGAGAGAGAAGCAGAGTCTCCGCCGAGCAGGGAGCCCGATGTGGGGCTGGATCCCCGGACCCTGAGCTCAGGGCCTGAGCCGAAGGCAGGCGGACGGTTCACGGATTGAGCCAGCCAGGCGCCCCAGCTTTCTTGTTTCTTTGTCTGCCTGCTTGCCTGCGTGTTGGGTCTGTGGATGTCTGATGCCTGCCCTCTGATTTCGTGGGGAGGTGGGCCGTCTTTCCTCCTTCCAATGGCCTTTGCGCATTTGTCAAACTTCTGTCGGGCTTGGGCCTATCTGTTTGGGTATCTGTGGCGTTCCATCCACCGACCTGTCTCTTTTGTCTGCCAACATCACAGGGTCTCTATCGCCTCTATACATAAGCATGAAACGGGCCCGGAGAGGACGACTTTGTTTCCTGAGTTTTGTTTTGTTTTCTTCGAAATCACCATAGCGATTCTAATTCCTTTTGCCTGTCTGCTTGTGTATGTAATCTGTACACCCATCCAGTGCGGTGCTGGAACTCACGACGCCCGCCGATCAAGAGTCGCGGTCGCGTGGGCCTCCTCCGACCGAGCCAGCCAGGTGCCCTGAAATACGTGTACTTGAAAAACCAATGTGAAGCCTGCACCCGTGAACTTTTTTTTTTAAAGATTTTATTTATTTATTTGAGACAGAGAGAATGAGAGAGACAGAGAGCACATGAGAGGGGGGAAGGGTCAGAGGGAGAAGCAGACTCCCTGCCGAGCAGGGAGCCCGATGCGGGACTCGATCCCGGGACTCCGGGATCATGACCTGAGCCGAAGGCAGTCGCTTAACCAACTGAGCCACCCAGGCGCCCTTTTTTTTCTTTTCTTTTCTTTTTTTTTTTTAATAGATGCACCCGTGAAGTGTTTACTGCGAAACCTTCTTTTGATCGTCGCACTCTTGAGTGGAGGCCGTACCAGTAAAGAACGTAGTTTAGCCAACTCAGGAAGAGATCAGCTTTAAAGGAAAACCTTCTTTTCGAGTTTGTGATGTCTGGTCCTTTCTCTCAACTCGATCGATGTCCAGCCTTCAGAGCCACATTATTTGCTTGGTCTCTCTCTCTCTCTCTCTCTCTCTCTCTCTCTCTCTCTCTCGTCTGTGTTTCCTCGTGTACTTTCCTGATGCTCAGGATTTATGGTTTAGAGAGAACAGTTTTCAGCCTGGTGTGTGTGTGTGGGGGGGGGGATGTTGTGAAGTGGGATCAGGGATTCACGCGGGTAAGGAGGAGGCAAGGAGAAAGGCTTGGTTGGGAAGGAAACCATTAAAGGTCCATGTTGAAATGGTGAAGTTTATTTATTTATTTATTTATTTATTTATTTATTTATTTATTTATTTATTTATTTATTTATTTATTTACTTTTTAAAGATTTTATTTATTTATTTGACAGAGAGAGACAGCGAGAGAGAGAACACAGGCAGGGGGAGTGGGAGAGGGAGAAGCAGGCCTCCCGCGGAGCAGGGAGCCCGATGTGGGGCTCGATCCCAGGGCCCTGGGCTCGTCACCTGAGCCGAAGGCGGACGCTTAACGACTGAGCCACCCCCCAGGTGCCCCGAAATGGTGAAGTTCAATGTAGTAAGAGTTACCTTTAATCAAAGGAATTCTTTTTTTTTTCTTTTATTTTATTCTTATGTTAATCCCCATACATTACATCATTAGTTTTAGATGAAGTGTTCCCATGATTCATTGTTTGTGCACAACACCCACTGCTCCATGCAGAATGGGCCCTCCTCAATACCCACCACCAGGCTAACCCATCCTCCCACCCCCCTCCCCTCTAGAACCCTCAGTTTGTTGTTCAGAGTCCATCGTCTCTCATGGTTCGTCTACCCCTCTGATTTCCCCCCGCTTCATTCTTCCCCTCCTGCTACCTCCTCCTCCTCCTCCTCCTCCTCCTCCTCCTCCTTCTTCTTCTTCTTCTTTTTTTTTTCTTAACATAGATTGCATTATTATTTGTTTCAGAGGTACAGATCTGAGATTCAACAGTCTTGCACAATTCACAGCGCTTACCAGAGCACACACCCTCCCCAGTGTCCATCACCCAGTCACCCCATCCCTCCCACCCCACCCCCCACTCCAACAACACTCAGTTTGTTTCCTGCGATTAAGATAATCAAAGGAATTCTTGCTGGAGGTTGCTTCTCCCCTCTCCTCCCTGGATAGGGGAGTGAAGTTTTTTCGAGGTCCCTAGTGGACACAGAAAGCGTTCAAGTGCCCCTAGCACCTATGGATGGGGCTCTGTTGCCCTCTAGTGTCCTATCCTCTGCTACTGCTGCTCGTGGTTTCCTCTGACGTCGTATTCGTCACAGGTGTGTATCTTTGATGGTTAATGCTGCTCGGTGTCGGTTGTTTGCGTGTTTGTTTTTGAAAGCTTTTTGAGTGATCATCCAGCATGGTGCTGGAACTCACGACCCCTGCAGATCAAGAGTCGCAGTCGCGTGGGCCTCCTCCGACCGGAGCCAGTCAGGTGCCCTGAAATGCGCTTAGTTGAAACAGGAAGAAAGAAAAAACAAAAAACAAAACCCAAACCATTTTTTTTTTCCCCCTTTACGAGCCAGAGGAAGTTCTACGCCTTGTTTTTGTTTTACCCTTAATAGCATGGAACAGTTCTCCTCCTCCTCCTCCTCCTCCTCCTCCTCCTCCTTCTTCTTCTTCTCCATCATCATCATCATCATCATCAATATTTAACTCTTCTAGAGCACCTCCCCCGCCCACCCCGTACTAGTGTTGGACGGCACGGATGTCCCGGAACTGGATTTCTTTAAAGATATATATTTTTACGATTTTATTGATTTATTTGACAGAGGGAGACACAGCGAGAGAGGGAACACAAGCAGGGGGAGTGGGAGAGGGAGAAGCAGGCTTCCTGCCGAGCAGGGAGCCCGATGCGGGACTCGATCCCGGGACTCCGGGATCATGACCTGAGCCGAAGGCAGTCGCTTAACCAACTGAGCCACCCAGGCGCCCTCTTTTTTTTTTTTTCTTAACATAGATTGCATTATTTGTTTCAGAGGTACAGATCTGAGATTCAACAGTCTTGCACAATTCACAGCGCTTGCCAGAGCACCTACCCTCCCCAGTGTCTATCACCCAGTCACCCCATCCCTCCCACCCCACCCCCCACTCCAGCAACCCTCAGCTTGTTTCCTGCGATTAAGAATTCCTCCTATCCGTGAGATCATAGGATACATGTCTTTCTCTGTTTGACTTATTTCACTCAACATAATACCCTCCAGTTCCATCCACGTCGTTGCCAATGGCAAGATCTCATTCCTTTTGATGGTTGCATGATATTCCATTGTATGTATATATATACCACATCTTCTTTATCCATTCATCTGTCGATGGACATCTTGGCTCTTTCCACAGTTTGGCTATCGTGGATATTGCTGCTATAAACATCGGGGTGCACGTACCCCTTCGGATCCCTATTTTTGTATCTTTGGGGTAAATACCCAGTAGTGCAATTGCTGGATCATACGGCAGCTCTAGTTTCAACTTTTTGAGGAATCTCCATACAGTTTTCCAGAGTGGCTGCACCAGCTTGCATTCCCACCAACAGTGTAGGAGGGTTCCCCTTTCTCCGCATCCCCGCCAACATCTGTCATTTCCTGACTTGTTACTTTTAGCCATTCTGACTGGTGTGAGGTGGTATCTCATTGAGGTTTTTTTTTTTTTTTTTAAGATTTTATTTATTTATTTGAGAGAGAGAGAGAGACAGAAAGAGAGCATGAGAGGGGGGAGGGTCAGGAGGATCAGAGGGAGAAGCAGACTCCCCGCTGAGCAGGGAGCCCGATGCGGGACTCGATCCTGGGACTCCAGGATCATGACCCGAGCCGAAGGCGGTCGCTTAACCAACTGAGCCACCCAGGCGCCCTCATTGAGGTTTTGATTTGGATTTCCCTGATGCTGAGCGATATTGAGCACTTTTTCATGTGTCTGTTGGCCATTTGGATGTCTTCTTTGGAAAAATGTCTGTTCATGTCTTCTGCCCATTTCTTGATTGGATTCTTTGTTCTTTGGGTGTTGAGTTGGATGAGTTCTTTATAGATTTTGGATACGAGCCCTTTATCTGATATGTCATTTGCAAATATCTTCTCCCATTCTGTCGGTTGTCTTTTGGTTTTGTGGACTGTTTCCTTTGCTTTGCAAAAGCTTTTTATCTTGATGAAGTCCCAATAGTTCATTTTTGCCTTTGCTTCCCTTGCCTTTGGCGATGTTTCTAGGAAGAAGTTGCTTTGGCTGAGGTCAAAGAGGTTGCTGCCTGTGTTCTCCTTTAGGATTTGGATGGACTCCTGTCTCACATTGAGGTCTTTCAACCATTTGGAGTCTATTTTTGTGTGTGGTGTAAGGAAATGGTCCAGTTTCATTCTTCTGCATGTGGCTATCCAATTTTCCCAACACCATTTGTTGAAGAGACTGTCTTTGTTCCATTGGACATTCTTTCCTGCTTTGTCAAAGATGAGTTGACCATAGAGTTGAGGGTCCATTTCTGGGCTCTCTATTCTGCGGAACTGGATTTCTTGAGTGAAGGACTATTTTAACTCCCTTCCTCCCCATTCCGCGCCTGCCCCCGCCCCGCCCCCCGCCCCCGCACGCACCGCCCCGCCCCGCCCCCCGCCCCCGCACGCACCGCCCCGCCCCGCCCCCGCCCCCGCACGCACCGCGCGCCCCGCCCCCCGCCCCCGCACGCCCCGCCCCGCTTGTTGGCCTTGGACGTTATCGCGTACGTGCAGAGACGGATTTGATGTGCACCTTTCTGGGGGTGTGTGTCAATCCCCCCCCCCCCTTCCTGTCCTGAGCTTTCTTCGTATGCTTCAGAGAGACCTCCTCCTCCCCTTAAAATGATAGAAGAGAGAAGGTTCATCCGTGGTGGTTGTCGGAGTACTCGCTTGGTCTCGGTTTTACGGTCCTTGCCCGCCGAAATGTGTCTTAAGTCCTCCCGGAAGCCCGGGCGCCGCAGGTGTGCCGCTGTGGGAGGCCCGTGCCCCACGAGATCGGGCGGCCGGGCGGCCGGGCTGTGCGCCTTCGCGGGCCCGCGATCCGGATCTGCCTCGTTGTTGTTCGCGCCGGTTGTCGGGTGCCACCTGGCGGCCGCTTTTAGATAGCGTGTCCCCGCCGGAGTGTCAGCGATGTCGGCAAGGGATTGTATTTGGCCGCGGTTCCCGAGGCGGAGTACCGGGAGGCCGGCGACGCTAGCGAGATCGGCCCGCTGTCTCCGGGCCACCGGCGCGACCTCCGCTCGCGGGAGATTGAGCCTCCAGGTTTGTGGGCTGGTGGTGGCGCCGCCGCCTCGCTCCCGGAGAGCCACGCTAGGGTGGCCGCCTGGACGGGTCGACCAGCACCCGCCGGTGCCCCCTCCTCCGCCCGCGGGAATGGGAGAGGCTGCGTCGGGCGCCCGGACGCCATCCGGCCCGTGGCTCCGGTCGGCCGTTGGGCCTTCCGTGTCACGCTCGGGCGGTTGGGGACCGGCCTGAGCCTTGCGGGGAAGCCCATGGATGGCGCGACGGGCCCCGCCGCGGGCACGCGTGGGGTCCCGGTCATCGGACCCGATATTTTTTTTTTTTTTTAAGGTTTTTATTTATTTATTTATTTATTTGAGAGAGAGAGAATGAGAGACAGAGAGCATGAGAGGGAGGAGGGTCAGAGGGAGAAGCAGACTCCCCGCCGAGCAGGGAGCCCGATGCGGGACTCGATCCCGGGACTCCAGGATCATGACCCGAGCCGAAGGCAGTCGCTTAACCAACTGAGCCACCCAGGCGCCCCGGACCCGATATTCTTAACAAGTTTTCCGAGGCCCGCTGCGGAGGTGGGGACCCGACCGGGTCGGGCCGGGCCGGGCCGGGCCGCGAGGGCCCCAGGGGCCCGGCTGCGGTTCCCGTTGAGGTCCGGCCTTCGGGGGGACGCCTCCGCGGCATCGCCCCCTTTCCTCAGTCCCGGCCGGGAGTCGGGGACCGGCATGGGGCGGTCCTGAGGCCCGGGGAGGAGGGCGTCCGCAGGGGCCTCCACAGAACTTGGTGAGAATTTCTAAAGTCCCGATTTGGGGACGAAAGGCGGACCCGGGGGCGGGCCTATCCGGGCCGCTCCACCTCCCGCCAAGTCCCTACTCGCTGCCGGCTGCCACCACGTTCCGGGGGTCGACCAGATGGCCCGGGGGGGGGGGGGGGGCGCGGGGGGGGCTCCGGGGGGAGACGGGGGCGATGGATTAGTGCTTGGGGCCCGTGGCCGGGACACGGTCCCAGGAGATCCCGGTGACCTGTGGCTAGGCCACGCCAGGCGGCGCGGCTATTTTCTCGCCCGAAATGAGCCCTTTTTGCCGCCAGGTAGGTGCTGGCACGTTATGTTTGGGCGATCCTCTCCTTAAGGGAGGTGGGCTTCTGGGCGTGTGGCGGGGCTCCGGGCTTGACAGGGATGCCAAGCCCGGCTCTGCCGTCGCTGGCCTGAGCCGTCCGCGTGGGCCTGTGCGCCGGCTCCTGTGCCTCCAGGTGGCCCAGGCCGTTGGTGCCGCCTCCGGTCTCCAGCACCCGAGGGCGGTTGTGGGCAGGTGGCGCGTGGGTCCTTTACCCTGTGTCCTCCACTCTGTGGGCACCCGGCTGTGGTCGTGACAACCTCCCGTCCCGCAAGGCTCCGTGCCGCGTGTCAGGCGTTCCTCTCTCTCGGGTTGTCCGGCTGTTCCTGCCCTGGGGTTTTCGAG
>NW_026992122.1:0-25855 GCF_029215605.1 Mirounga angustirostris | reverse complement strand
TCTCGACTCAGCTCTTGTTACCTGAAGCTCACCCTTACTGCCCCATGCGTGCCTAGGAATGCTAAGGGCTCCACGCTGATTTGGCAGAAAGAAGCCGGTAAAGAAGCCCGGCTTCAGCTCATTCAATGCCTCTCCACAGGGTGGCAGCCTTTTCAACTCTGCTTCAGGGCAAGCGTGGGGAGTGAGTCCCAGCAGAATTCCGAGGGAGAAAGAAGCATGGGCAGAAGGCACCCCTCGACTCAACTCTTGTTTCGGGAACCTAGGTCGGCTCTCCCGCGTGTGCGGGGGGTCCTAAGGGCCGTCCACCCGACGCAAAGGAGCCACACTGGAGAGAACCCGTGCCTCGGCACAGATCGCCCTTCCTGAGCGTGCACTTCATCTCGTGTGTGTTTCTGTGAACGCATGAGAAATGGAACCCAAACGGAACCCGAGGTGAGAAGCAGGCCTGTAAGGAAGGCTGCTGTCGACTCCGCTGTTGTTTTAGGAGATCCGCCTGCCCTGCCCTGGGTGCCTGGATGCCTGGTTACCGGGCTACTAACACCAGGAATCAATGCTAGAGAGTTCCTGCGCTTTAGTTAACATTGCCGTTCCTGAAGCCAGAGGAATTTCACAGTGCTCGTGCAGGAGAGACGGGGGAAAGGGTCCCGTCCGTGAAATGGAGCGAGAAACAGGCCGCTGCGGAAGGCCGCTCTCAACTCACCTCTTGTGGAGGAGGCCGGTCCCCTTGCCCCGGGTGTGCCTGCAGGCCTACAGCCAAGCCCCTCAGTCGAAGGAACAAGTGTGTAGAGAATTCCTGCTTCAGCGAAAAGAGGCCTTCCCGAGGCTGGAAGCATGTTGCTGTGTGCATGCGTGAGAGAACGGCAAGGGAGTCCCCAACCATTTTCCGTGGGAGACTCAGGCCCCGGAAGAAGGCCGAGCACGACTCCTCACTGGTGTCATGGTCTGTGGGGGGAAGCAGTTTACTCTGCACTGTGGGTGAGAGCCTGGGGACGGGTTCCATACGTAAACTCGATGGAGAAACAGGCCGGTGCAGAAGGCAGCTGTCAGCTCCCTCCTGGGTTACGGGGCTGGTACCGTTGCCCCGTGTGTGCCTGCAGGCCTAAAGCCAAGCACCTAAGTCGAAGGAACAAGTGCGGAGAGAATTCCTGCTTCAGCGGAAATAGGCCTTCCTGAGGCTGGAAGCGTGTTGCTGTGTGCATGCGTGAGCGCACTGCAACGGAGTCCCAAACCATTTTCCGTGGGAGCCTCAGGCCGCTGCAGAAGGCAGCACACGACTCCCACGTGTTTCAGGAAGCTAGCCCTGCGGCCCCACTTGTGCACGGAAGTCTAATCGCTTGCGTTCTACCTCGAAGAAACAACAGTGTACAGAAGCCGTGCTTTGGCTACCGTCGACCCCTCTGTGGGAGGAAGCAGTTTATGCTGCAGTGTGGGTGAGGGCCTGGGGGGGGGGGGGGGCGGGTTCCATAGGTAAAATCGAGGCAGAACCAGGCCGGCGCAGAAGGCAGCTGTCGACTCACTCCTTGTTTACGAGGCTGGTACCGTTGCCCCGTACGTGTGCCTGCAGGCCTAAAGCCAAGCCCCTGAGTCGAAGGAACAAGTGTGTGGAGAATTCCTGCTTCAGCGAAAAGAGGCCTTCCCGAGGCTGGAAGCATGTTGCTGTGTGCATGCGTGAGAGAACGGCAAGGGAGTCCCCAACCATTTTCCGCGGGAGACTCAGGCCCCGGAAGAAGGCCGAGCACGACTCCCCACTGGTGTCGTGGTCTGTGGGAGGAAGCAGTTCACTCTGCACTGTGGGTGAGAGCCTGCGGACGGGTTCCATTCGTAAACTCGATGGAGAAACAGGCCGGTGCCGAAGGCAGCTGTCAGCTCACTCCTTGTTTACGAGGCTGGTACCGTTGCCCCGTGTGTGCCTGCAGGCCTGAAGCCAAGCACCTAAGTGGAGGGAACAAGTCTGCAGAGAATTCCTGCTTCAGCGAAAAGAGGCCTTCCTGAGGCTGGAAGCATGTTGCTGTGTGCATGCGTGAGAGAACTGCAAGGGAGTCCCAAAACACTTTCCGTGGGAGACTCAGGCCCCGGAAGAAAGCAGAGCACGACTCCCCACTTGTGTCATGGTCTGTGGGAGGAAGCAGTTTACCGTGTACTGTAGCTGAGAGCCTGGGGAACGGGTTCCACCCGTAAAATCGAGGGAGCACCAAGGCCGGCGCGGAAGGCAGCTCTCAGCTCACCTCTTGTTTACGCGCCTACTCCCGTTGCCCCGTGTGTGCGTGCAGGCTTGAAGGCAACCCCCTAACTCGAAGGAACAACTCTGCTGAGAACCCGTGCTTCAGCCGAAAGAGCCGTTCCTGAGGGTGCAAGCATTTTGCTGTGGCAATGCGTGAGAGCACTGCAAGGGAGTCCGGAGGCCTTTTCCGAGTGAGACTCAGGCCCTGGCCGAAGGCAGCACACGGCTCCCCACTTGTTTCAGGAAGCTAGCTCTGCGGCCTCACTTTCGCACGGAAGCCTAATCGCTAGCGTTCGAACTCGAAGAGACAACACGGTAGAGAAACCGTGCTTTAGCTGCCATCCACCTCTCTGAGGGAGGAAGCAGTTTCCAGGCTACCGTGGGGGAGAGCCTGGGGAACGGGTTCCTCACGTGAAACCGAGGGAGAGGAAGTCCGGGCCGGAAGGCACCTCTCGACTCAGCTCTTGTTACCTGAAGCTCACCCTTACTGCCCCATGCGTGCCTAGGAATGCTAAGGGCTCCACGCTGATTTGGCAGAAAGAAGCCGGTAAAGAAGCCCGGCTTCAGCTCATTCAATGCCTCTCCACAGGGTGGCAGCCTTTTCAACTCTGCTTCAGGGCAAGCGTGGGGAGTGAGTCCCAGCAGAATTCCGAGGGAGAAAGAAGCATGGGCAGAAGGCACCCCTCGACTCAACTCTTGTTTCGGGAACCTAGGTCGGCTCTCCCGCGTGTGCGGGGGGTCCTAAGGGCCGTCCACCCGACGCAAAGGAGCCACACTGGAGAGAACCCGTGCCTCGGCACAGATCGCCCTTCCTGAGCGTGCACTTCATCTCGTGTGTGTTTCTGTGAACGCATGAGAAATGGAACCCAAACGGAACCCGGAGTGAGAAGCAGGCCTGTAAGGAAGGCTGCTGTCGACTCCGCTGTTGTTTTAGGAGATCCGCCCTGCCCTGCCCTGGGTGCCTGGATGCCTGGTTACCGGGCTACTAACACCAGGAATCAATGCTAGAGAGTTCCTGCGCTTTAGTTAACATTGCCGTTCCTGAAGCCAGAGGAATTTCACAGTGCTCGTGCAGGAGAGACGGGGGAAAGGGTCCCGTCCGTGAAATGGAGCGAGAAACAGGCCGCTGCGGAAGGCCGCTCTCAACTCACCTCTTGTGGAGGAGGCCGGTCCCCTTGCCCCGGGTGTGCCTGCAGGCCTACAGCCAAGCCCCTCAGTCGAAGGAACAAGTGTGTAGAGAATTCCTGCTTCAGCGAAAAGAGGCCTTCCCGAGGCTGGAAGCATGTTGCTGTGTGCATGCGTGAGAGAACGGCAAGGGAGTCCCCAACCATTTTCCGTGGGAGACTCAGGCCCCGGAAGAAGGCCGAGCACGACTCCTCACTGGTGTCATGGTCTGTGGGGGGAAGCAGTTTACTCTGCACTGTGGGTGAGAGCCTGGGGACGGGTTCCATACGTAAACTCGATGGAGAAACAGGCCGGTGCAGAAGGCAGCTGTCAGCTCCCTCCTGGGTTACGGGGCTGGTACCGTTGCCCCGTGTGTGCCTGCAGGCCTAAAGCCAAGCACCTAAGTCGAAGGAACAAGTGCGGAGAGAATTCCTGCTTCAGCGGAAATAGGCCTTCCTGAGGCTGGAAGCGTGTTGCTGTGTGCATGCGTGAGCGCACTGCAACGGAGTCCCAAACCATTTTCCGTGGGAGCCTCAGGCCGCTGCAGAAGGCAGCACACGACTCCCCACGTGTTTCAGGAAGCTAGCCCTGCGGCCCCACTTGTGCACGGAAGTCTAATCGCTTGCGTTCTACCTCGAAGAAACAACAGTGTACAGAAGCCGTGCTTTGGCTACCGTCGACCCCTCTGTGGGAGGAAGCAGTTTATGCTGCAGTGTGGGTGAGGGCCTGGGGGGGGGGGGGGGCGGGTTCCATAGGTAAAATCGAGGCAGAACCAGGCCGGCGCAGAAGGCAGCTGTCGACTCACTCCTTGTTTACGAGGCTGGTACCGTTGCCCCGTACGTGTGCCTGCAGGCCTAAAGCCAAGCCCCTGAGTCGAAGGAACAAGTGTGTGGAGAATTCCTGCTTCAGCGAAAAGAGGCCTTCCCGAGGCTGGAAGCATGTTGCTGTGTGCATGCGTGAGAGAACGGCAAGGGAGTCCCCAACCATTTTCCGCGGGAGACTCAGGCCCCGGAAGAAGGCCGAGCACGACTCCCCACTGGTGTCGTGGTCTGTGGGAGGAAGCAGTTCACTCTGCACTGTGGGTGAGAGCCTGCGGACGGGTTCCATTCGTAAACTCGATGGAGAAACAGGCCGGTGCCGAAGGCAGCTGTCAGCTCACTCCTTGTTTACGAGGCTGGTACCGTTGCCCCGTGTGTGCCTGCAGGCCTGAAGCCAAGCACCTAAGTGGAGGGAACAAGTCTGCAGAGAATTCCTGCTTCAGCGAAAAGAGGCCTTCCTGAGGCTGGAAGCATGTTGCTGTGTGCATGCGTGAGAGAACTGCAAGGGAGTCCCAAAACATTTTCCGTGGGAGACTCAGGCCCCGGAAGAAAGCAGAGCACGACTCCCCACTTGTGTCATGGTCTGTGGGAGGAAGCAGTTTACCGTGTACTGTAGCTGAGAGCCTGGGGAACGGGTTCCACCCGTAAAATCGAGGGAGCACCAAGGCCGGCGCGGAAGGCAGCTCTCAGCTCACCTCTTGTTTACGCGCCTACTCCCGTTGCCCCGTGTGTGCGTGCAGGCTTGAAGGCAACCCCCTAACTCGAAGGAACAACTCTGCTGAGAACCCGTGCTTCAGCCGAAAGAGCCGTTCCTGAGGGTGCAAGCATTTTGCTGTGGCAATGCGTGAGAGCACTGCAAGGGAGTCCGGAGGCCTTTTCCGAGTGAGACTCAGGCCCTGGCCGAAGGCAGCACACGGCTCCCCACTTGTTTCAGGAAGCTAGCTCTGCGGCCTCACTTTCGCACGGAAGCCTAATCGCTAGCGTTCGAACTCGAAGAGACAACACGGTAGAGAAACCGTGCTTTAGCTGCCATCCACCTCTCTGAGGGAGGAAGCAGTTTCCAGGCTACCGTGGGGGAGAGCCTGGGGAACGGGTTCCTCACGTGAAACCGAGGGAGAGGAAGTCCGGGCCGGAAGGCACCTCTCGACTCAGCTCTTGTTACCTGAAGCTCACCCTTACTGCCCCATGCGTGCCTAGGAATGCTAAGGGCTCCACGCTGATTTGGCAGAAAGAAGCCGGTAAAGAAGCCCGGCTTCAGCTCATTCAATGCCTCTCCACAGGGTGGCAGCCTTTTCAACTCTGCTTCAGGGCAAGCGTGGGGAGTGAGTCCCAGCAGAATTCCGAGGGAGAAAGAAGCATGGGCAGAAGGCACCCCTCGACTCAACTCTTGTTTCGGGAACCTAGGTCGGCTCTCCCGCGTGTGCGGGGGGTCCTAAGGGCCGTCCACCCGACGCAAAGGAGCCACACTGGAGAGAACCCGTGCCTCGGCACAGATCGCCCTTCCTGAGCGTGCACTTCATCTCGTGTGTGTTTCTGTGAACGCATGAGAAATGGAACCCAAACGGAACCCGGAGTGAGAAGCAGGCCTGTAAGGAAGGCTGCTGTCGACTCCGCTGTTGTTTTAGGAGATCCGCCCTGCCCTGCCCTGGGTGCCTGGATGCCTGGTTACCGGGCTACTAACACCAGGAATCAATGCTAGAGAGTTCCTGCGCTTTAGTTAACATTGCCGTTCCTGAAGCCAGAGGAATTTCACAGTGCTCGTGCAGGAGAGACGGGGGAAAGGGTCCCGTCCGTGAAATGGAGCGAGAAACAGGCCGCTGCGGAAGGCCGCTCTCAACTCACCTCTTGTGGAGGAGGCCGGTCCCCTTGCCCCGGGTGTGCCTGCAGGCCTACAGCCAAGCCCCTCAGTCGAAGGAACAAGTGTGTAGAGAATTCCTGCTTCAGCGAAAAGAGGCCTTCCCGAGGCTGGAAGCATGTTGCTGTGTGCATGCGTGAGAGAACGGCAAGGGAGTCCCCAACCATTTTCCGTGGGAGACTCAGGCCCCGGAAGAAGGCCGAGCACGACTCCTCACTGGTGTCATGGTCTGTGGGGGGAAGCAGTTTACTCTGCACTGTGGGTGAGAGCCTGGGGACGGGTTCCATACGTAAACTCGATGGAGAAACAGGCCGGTGCAGAAGGCAGCTGTCAGCTCCCTCCTGGGTTACGGGGCTGGTACCGTTGCCCCGTGTGTGCCTGCAGGCCTAAAGCCAAGCACCTAAGTCGAAGGAACAAGTGCGGAGAGAATTCCTGCTTCAGCGGAAATAGGCCTTCCTGAGGCTGGAAGCGTGTTGCTGTGTGCATGCGTGAGCGCACTGCAACGGAGTCCCAAACCATTTTCCGTGGGAGCCTCAGGCCGCTGCAGAAGGCAGCACACGACTCCCCACGTGTTTCAGGAAGCTAGCCCTGCGGCCCCACTTGTGCACGGAAGTCTAATCGCTTGCGTTCTACCTCGAAGAAACAACAGTGTACAGAAGCCGTGCTTTGGCTACCGTCGACCCCTCTGTGGGAGGAAGCAGTTTATGCTGCAGTGTGGGTGAGGTCCTGGGGGGGGGGGGGGCGGGTTCCATAGGTAAAATCGAGGCAGAACCAGGCCGGCGCAGAAGGCAGCTGTCGACTCACTCCTTGTTTACGAGGCTGGTACCGTTGCCCCGTACGTGTGCCTGCAGGCCTAAAGCCAAGCCCCTGAGTCGAAGGAACAAGTGTGTGGAGAATTCCTGCTTCAGCGAAAAGAGGCCTTCCCGAGGCTGGAAGCATGTTGCTGTGTGCATGCGTGAGAGAACGGCAAGGGAGTCCCCAACCATTTTCCGCGGGAGACTCAGGCCCCGGAAGAAGGCCGAGCACGACTCCCCACTGGTGTCGTGGTCTGTGGGAGGAAGCAGTTCACTCTGCACTGTGGGTGAGAGCCTGCGGACGGGTTCCATTCGTAAACTCGATGGAGAAACAGGCCGGTGCCGAAGGCAGCTGTCAGCTCACTCCTTGTTTACGAGGCTGGTACCGTTGCCCCGTGTGTGCCTGCAGGCCTGAAGCCAAGCACCTAAGTGGAGGGAACAAGTCTGCAGAGAATTCCTGCTTCAGCGAAAAGAGGCCTTCCTGAGGCTGGAAGCATGTTGCTGTGTGCATGCGTGAGAGAACTGCAAGGGAGTCCCAAAACATTTTCCGTGGGAGACTCAGGCCCCGGAAGAAAGCAGAGCACGACTCCCCACTTGTGTCATGGTCTGTGGGAGGAAGCAGTTTACCGTGTACTGTAGCTGAGAGCCTGGGGAACGGGTTCCACCCGTAAAATCGAGGGAGCACCAAGGCCGGCGCGGAAGGCAGCTCTCAGCTCACCTCTTGTTTACGCGCCTACTCCCGTTGCCCCGTGTGTGCGTGCAGGCTTGAAGGCAACCCCCTAACTCGAAGGAACAACTCTGCTGAGAACCCGTGCTTCAGCCGAAAGAGCCGTTCCTGAGGGTGCAAGCATTTTGCTGTGGCAATGCGTGAGAGCACTGCAAGGGAGTCCGGAGGCCTTTTCCGAGTGAGACTCAGGCCCTGGCCGAAGGCAGCACACGGCTCCCCACTTGTTTCAGGAAGCTAGCTCTGCGGCCTCACTTTCGCATGGAAGCCTAATCGCTAGCGTTCGAACTCGAAGAGACAACACGGTAGAGAAACCGTGCTTTAGCTGCCATCCACCTCTCTGAGGGAGGAAGCAGTTTCCAGGCTACCGTGGGGGAGAGCCTGGGGAACGGGTTCCTCACGTGAAACCGAGGGAGAGGAAGTCCGGGCCGGAAGGCACCTCTCGACTCAGCTCTTGTTACCTGAAGCTCACCCTTACTGCCCCATGCGTGCCTAGGAATGCTAAGGGCTCCACGCTGATTTGGCAGAAAGAAGCCGGTAAAGAAGCCCGGCTTCAGCTCATTCAATGCCTCTCCACAGGGTGGCAGCCTTTTCAACTCTGCTTCAGGGCAAGCGTGGGGAGTGAGTCCCAGCAGAATTCCGAGGGAGAAAGAAGCATGGGCAGAAGGCACCCCTCGACTCAACTCTTGTTTCGGGAACCTAGGTCGGCTCTCCCGCGTGTGCGGGGGGTCCTAAGGGCCGTCCACCCGACGCAAAGGAGCCACACTGGAGAGAACCCGTGCCTCGGCACAGATCGCCCTTCCTGAGCGTGCACTTCATCTCGTGTGTGTTTCTGTGAACGCATGAGAAATGGAACCCAAACGGAACCCGGAGTGAGAAGCAGGCCTGTAAGGAAGGCTGCTGTCGACTCCGCTGTTGTTTTAGGAGATCCGCCCTGCCCTGCCCTGGGTGCCTGGATGCCTGGTTACCGGGCTACTAACACCAGGAATCAATGCTAGAGAGTTCCTGCGCTTTAGTTAACATTGCCGTTCCTGAAGCCAGAGGAATTTCACAGTGCTCGTGCAGGAGAGACGGGGGAAAGGGTCCCGTCCGTGAAATGGAGCGAGAAACAGGCCGCTGCGGAAGGCCGCTCTCAACTCACCTCTTGTGGAGGAGGCCGGTCCCCTTGCCCCGGGTGTGCCTGCAGGCCTACAGCCAAGCCCCTCAGTCGAAGGAACAAGTGTGTAGAGAATTCCTGCTTCAGCGAAAAGAGGCCTTCCCGAGGCTGGAAGCATGTTGCTGTGTGCATGCGTGAGAGAACGGCAAGGGAGTCCCCAACCATTTTCCGTGGGAGACTCAGGCCCCGGAAGAAGGCCGAGCACGACTCCTCACTGGTGTCATGGTCTGTGGGGGGAAGCAGTTTACTCTGCACTGTGGGTGAGAGCCTGGGGACGGGTTCCATACGTAAACTCGATGGAGAAACAGGCCGGTGCAGAAGGCAGCTGTCAGCTCCCTCCTGGGTTACGGGGCTGGTACCGTTGCCCCGTGTGTGCCTGCAGGCCTAAAGCCAAGCACCTAAGTCGAAGGAACAAGTGCGGAGAGAATTCCTGCTTCAGCGGAAATAGGCCTTCCTGAGGCTGGAAGCGTGTTGCTGTGTGCATGCGTGAGCGCACTGCAACGGAGTCCCAAACCATTTTCCGTGGGAGCCTCAGGCCGCTGCAGAAGGCAGCACACGACTCCCCACGTGTTTCAGGAAGCTAGCCCTGCGGCCCCACTTGTGCACGGAAGTCTAATCGCTTGCGTTCTACCTCGAAGAAACAACAGTGTACAGAAGCCGTGCTTTGGCTACCGTCGACCCCTCTGTGGGAGGAAGCAGTTTATGCTGCAGTGTGGGTGAGGGCCTGGGGGGGGGGGGGGCGGGTTCCATAGGTAAAATCGAGGCAGAACCAGGCCGGCGCAGAAGGCAGCTGTCGACTCACTCCTTGTTTACGAGGCTGGTACCGTTGCCCCGTACGTGTGCCTGCAGGCCTAAAGCCAAGCCCCTGAGTCGAAGGAACAAGTGTGTGGAGAATTCCTGCTTCAGCGAAAAGAGGCCTTCCCGAGGCTGGAAGCATGTTGCTGTGTGCATGCGTGAGAGAACGGCAAGGGAGTCCCCAACCATTTTCCGCGGGAGACTCAGGCCCCGGAAGAAGGCCGAGCACGACTCCCCACTGGTGTCGTGGTCTGTGGGAGGAAGCAGTTCACTCTGCACTGTGGGTGAGAGCCTGCGGACGGGTTCCATTCGTAAACTCGATGGAGAAACAGGCCGGTGCCGAAGGCAGCTGTCAGCTCACTCCTTGTTTACGAGGCTGGTACCGTTGCCCCGTGTGTGCCTGCAGGCCTGAAGCCAAGCACCTAAGTGGAGGGAACAAGTCTGCAGAGAATTCCTGCTTCAGCGAAAAGAGGCCTTCCTGAGGCTGGAAGCATGTTGCTGTGTGCATGCGTGAGAGAACTGCAAGGGAGTCCCAAAACACTTTCCGTGGGAGACTCAGGCCCCGGAAGAAAGCAGAGCACGACTCCCCACTTGTGTCATGGTCTGTGGGAGGAAGCAGTTTACCGTGTACTGTAGCTGAGAGCCTGGGGAACGGGTTCCACCCGTAAAATCGAGGGAGCACCAAGGCCGGCGCGGAAGGCAGCTCTCAGCTCACCTCTTGTTTACGCGCCTACTCCCGTTGCCCCGTGTGTGCGTGCAGGCTTGAAGGCAACCCCCTAACTCGAAGGAACAACTCTGCTGAGAACCCGTGCTTCAGCCGAAAGAGCCGTTCCTGAGGGTGCAAGCATTTTGCTGTGGCAATGCGTGAGAGCACTGCAAGGGAGTCCGGAGGCCTTTTCCGAGTGAGACTCAGGCCCTGGCCGAAGGCAGCACACGGCTCCCCACTTGTTTCAGGAAGCTAGCTCTGCGGCCTCACTTTCGCACGGAAGCCTAATCGCTAGCGTTCGAACTCGAAGAGACAACACGGTAGAGAAACCGTGCTTTAGCTGCCATCCACCTCTCTGAGGGAGGAAGCAGTTTCCAGGCTACCGTGGGGGAGAGCCTGGGGAACGGGTTCCTCACGTGAAACCGAGGGAGAGGAAGTCCGGGCCGGAAGGCACCTCTCGACTCAGCTCTTGTTACCTGAAGCTCACCCTTACTGCCCCATGCGTGCCTAGGAATGCTAAGGGCTCCACGCTGATTTGGCAGAAAGAAGCCGGTAAAGAAGCCCGGCTTCAGCTCATTCAATGCCTCTCCACAGGGTGGCAGCCTTTTCAACTCTGCTTCAGGGCAAGCGTGGGGAGTGAGTCCCAGCAGAATTCCGAGGGAGAAAGAAGCATGGGCAGAAGGCACCCCTCGACTCAACTCTTGTTTCGGTCGGCTCTCCCGCGTGTGCGGGGGGTCCTAAGGGCCGTCCACCCGACGCAAAGGAGCCACACTGGAGAGAACCCGTGCCTCGGCACAGATCGCCCTTCCTGAGCGTGCACTTCATCTCGTGTGTGTTTCTGTGAACGCATGAGAAATGGAACCCAAACGGAACCCGGAGTGAGAAGCAGGCCTGTAAGGAAGGCTGCTGTCGACTCCGCTGTTGTTTTAGGAGATCCGCCCTGCCCTGCCCTGGGTGCCTGGATGCCTGGTTACCGGGCTACTAACACCAGGAATCAATGCTAGAGAGTTCCTGCGCTTTAGTTAACATTGCCGTTCCTGAAGCCAGAGGAATTTCACAGTGCTCGTGCAGGAGAGACGGGGGAAAGGGTCCCGTCCGTGAAATGGAGCGAGAAACAGGCCGCTGCGGAAGGCCGCTCTCAACTCACCTCTTGTGGAGGAGGCCGGTCCCCTTGCCCCGGGTGTGCCTGCAGGCCTACAGCCAAGCCCCTCAGTCGAAGGAACAAGTGTGTAGAGAATTCCTGCTTCAGCGAAAAGAGGCCTTCCCGAGGCTGGAAGCATGTTGCTGTGTGCATGCGTGAGAGAACGGCAAGGGAGTCCCCAACCATTTTCCGTGGGAGACTCAGGCCCCGGAAGAAGGCCGAGCACGACTCCTCACTGGTGTCATGGTCTGTGGGGGGAAGCAGTTTACTCTGCACTGTGGGTGAGAGCCTGGGGACGGGTTCCATACGTAAACTCGATGGAGAAACAGGCCGGTGCAGAAGGCAGCTGTCAGCTCCCTCCTGGGTTACGGGGCTGGTACCGTTGCCCCGTGTGTGCCTGCAGGCCTAAAGCCAAGCACCTAAGTCGAAGGAACAAGTGCGGAGAGAATTCCTGCTTCAGCGGAAATAGGCCTTCCTGAGGCTGGAAGCGTGTTGCTGTGTGCATGCGTGAGCGCACTGCAACGGAGTCCCAAACCATTTTCCGTGGGAGCCTCAGGCCGCTGCAGAAGGCAGCACACGACTCCCCACGTGTTTCAGGAAGCTAGCCCTGCGGCCCCACTTGTGCACGGAAGTCTAATCGCTTGCGTTCTACCTCGAAGAAACAACAGTGTACAGAAGCCGTGCTTTGGCTACCGTCGACCCCTCTGTGGGAGGAAGCAGTTTATGCTGCAGTGTGGGTGAGGGCCTGGGGGGGGGGGGGGGGCGGGTTCCATAGGTAAAATCGAGGCAGAACCAGGCCGGCGCAGAAGGCAGCTGTCGACTCACTCCTTGTTTACGAGGCTGGTACCGTTGCCCCGTACGTGTGCCTGCAGGCCTAAAGCCAAGCCCCTGAGTCGAAGGAACAAGTGTGTGGAGAATTCCTGCTTCAGCGAAAAGAGGCCTTCCCGAGGCTGGAAGCATGTTGCTGTGTGCATGCGTGAGAGAACGGCAAGGGAGTCCCCAACCATTTTCCGCGGGAGACTCAGGCCCCGGAAGAAGGCCGAGCACGACTCCCCACTGGTGTCGTGGTCTGTGGGAGGAAGCAGTTCACTCTGCACTGTGGGTGAGAGCCTGCGGACGGGTTCCATTCGTAAACTCGATGGAGAAACAGGCCGGTGCCGAAGGCAGCTGTCAGCTCACTCCTTGTTTACGAGGCTGGTACCGTTGCCCCGTGTGTGCCTGCAGGCCTGAAGCCAAGCACCTAAGTGGAGGGAACAAGTCTGCAGAGAATTCCTGCTTCAGCGAAAAGAGGCCTTCCTGAGGCTGGAAGCATGTTGCTGTGTGCATGCGTGAGAGAACTGCAAGGGAGTCCCAAAACACTTTCCGTGGGAGACTCAGGCCCCGGAAGAAAGCAGAGCACGACTCCCCACTTGTGTCATGGTCTGTGGGAGGAAGCAGTTTACCGTGTACTGTAGCTGAGAGCCTGGGGAACGGGTTCCACCCGTAAAATCGAGGGAGCACCAAGGCCGGCGCGGAAGGCAGCTCTCAGCTCACCTCTTGTTTACGCGCCTACTCCCGTTGCCCCGTGTGTGCGTGCAGGCTTGAAGGCAACCCCCTAACTCGAAGGAACAACTCTGCTGAGAACCCGTGCTTCAGCCGAAAGAGCCGTTCCTGAGGGTGCAAGCATTTTGCTGTGGCAATGCGTGAGAGCACTGCAAGGGAGTCCGGAGGCCTTTTCCGAGTGAGACTCAGGCCCTGGCCGAAGGCAGCACACGGCTCCCCACTTGTTTCAGGAAGCTAGCTCTGCGGCCTCACTTTCGCACGGAAGCCTAATCGCTAGCGTTCGAACTCGAAGAGACAACACGGTAGAGAAACCGTGCTTTAGCTGCCATCCACCTCTCTGAGGGAGGAAGCAGTTTCCAGGCTACCGTGGGGGAGAGCCTGGGGAACGGGTTCCTCACGTGAAACCGAGGGAGAGGAAGTCCGGGCCGGAAGGCACCTCTCGACTCAGCTCTTGTTACCTGAAGCTCACCCTTACTGCCCCATGCGTGCCTAGGAATGCTAAGGGCTCCACGCTGATTTGGCAGAAAGAAGCCGGTAAAGAAGCCCGGCTTCAGCTCATTCAATGCCTCTCCACAGGGTGGCAGCCTTTTCAACTCTGCTTCAGGGCAAGCGTGGGGAGTGAGTCCCAGCAGAATTCCGAGGGAGAAAGAAGCATGGGCAGAAGGCACCCCTCGACTCAACTCTTGTTTCGGTCGGCTCTCCCGCGTGTGCGGGGGGTCCTAAGGGCCGTCCACCCGACGCAAAGGAGCCACACTGGAGAGAACCCGTGCCTCGGCACAGATCGCCCTTCCTGAGCGTGCACTTCATCTCGTGTGTGTTTCTGTGAACGCATGAGAAATGGAACCCAAACGGAACCCGGAGTGAGAAGCAGGCCTGTAAGGAAGGCTGCTGTCGACTCCGCTGTTGTTTTAGGAGATCCGCCCTGCCCTGCCCTGGGTGCCTGGATGCCTGGTTACCGGGCTACTAACACCAGGAATCAATGCTAGAGAGTTCCTGCGCTTTAGTTAACATTGCCGTTCCTGAAGCCAGAGGAATTTCACAGTGCTCGTGCAGGAGAGACGGGGGAAAGGGTCCCGTCCGTGAAATGGAGCGAGAAACAGGCCGCTGCGGAAGGCCGCTCTCAACTCACCTCTTGTGGAGGAGGCCGGTCCCCTTGCCCCGGGTGTGCCTGCAGGCCTACAGCCAAGCCCCTCAGTCGAAGGAACAAGTGTGTAGAGAATTCCTGCTTCAGCGAAAAGAGGCCTTCCCGAGGCTGGAAGCATGTTGCTGTGTGCATGCGTGAGAGAACGGCAAGGGAGTCCCCAACCATTTTCCGTGGGAGACTCAGGCCCCGGAAGAAGGCCGAGCACGACTCCTCACTGGTGTCATGGTCTGTGGGGGGAAGCAGTTTACTCTGCACTGTGGGTGAGAGCCTGGGGACGGGTTCCATACGTAAACTCGATGGAGAAACAGGCCGGTGCAGAAGGCAGCTGTCAGCTCCCTCCTGGGTTACGGGGCTGGTACCGTTGCCCCGTGTGTGCCTGCAGGCCTAAAGCCAAGCACCTAAGTCGAAGGAACAAGTGCGGAGAGAATTCCTGCTTCAGCGGAAATAGGCCTTCCTGAGGCTGGAAGCGTGTTGCTGTGTGCATGCGTGAGCGCACTGCAACGGAGTCCCAAACCATTTTCCGTGGGAGCCTCAGGCCGCTGCAGAAGGCAGCACACGACTCCCCACGTGTTTCAGGAAGCTAGCCCTGCGGCCCCACTTGTGCACGGAAGTCTAATCGCTTGCGTTCTACCTCGAAGAAACAACAGTGTACAGAAGCCGTGCTTTGGCTACCGTCGACCCCTCTGTGGGAGGAAGCAGTTTATGCTGCAGTGTGGGTGAGGGCCTGGGGGGGGGGGGGGGCGGGTTCCATAGGTAAAATCGAGGCAGAACCAGGCCGGCGCAGAAGGCAGCTGTCGACTCACTCCTTGTTTACGAGGCTGGTACCGTTGCCCCGTACGTGTGCCTGCAGGCCTAAAGCCAAGCCCCTGAGTCGAAGGAACAAGTGTGTGGAGAATTCCTGCTTCAGCGAAAAGAGGCCTTCCCGAGGCTGGAAGCATGTTGCTGTGTGCATGCGTGAGAGAACGGCAAGGGAGTCCCCAACCATTTTCCGCGGGAGACTCAGGCCCCGGAAGAAGGCCGAGCACGACTCCCCACTGGTGTCGTGGTCTGTGGGAGGAAGCAGTTCACTCTGCACTGTGGGTGAGAGCCTGCGGACGGGTTCCATTCGTAAACTCGATGGAGAAACAGGCCGGTGCCGAAGGCAGCTGTCAGCTCACTCCTTGTTTACGAGGCTGGTACCGTTGCCCCGTGTGTGCCTGCAGGCCTGAAGCCAAGCACCTAAGTGGAGGGAACAAGTCTGCAGAGAATTCCTGCTTCAGCGAAAAGAGGCCTTCCTGAGGCTGGAAGCATGTTGCTGTGTGCATGCGTGAGAGAACTGCAAGGGAGTCCCAAAACACTTTCCGTGGGAGACTCAGGCCCCGGAAGAAAGCAGAGCACGACTCCCCACTTGTGTCATGGTCTGTGGGAGGAAGCAGTTTACCGTGTACTGTAGCTGAGAGCCTGGGGAACGGGTTCCACCCGTAAAATCGAGGGAGCACCAAGGCCGGCGCGGAAGGCAGCTCTCAGCTCACCTCTTGTTTACGCGCCTACTCCCGTTGCCCCGTGTGTGCGTGCAGGCTTGAAGGCAACCCCCTAACTCGAAGGAACAACTCTGCTGAGAACCCGTGCTTCAGCCGAAAGAGCCGTTCCTGAGGGTGCAAGCATTTTGCTGTGGCAATGCGTGAGAGCACTGCAAGGGAGTCCGGAGGCCTTTTCCGAGTGAGACTCAGGCCCTGGCCGAAGGCAGCACACGGCTCCCCACTTGTTTCAGGAAGCTAGCTCTGCGGCCTCACTTTCGCACGGAAGCCTAATCGCTAGCGTTCGAACTCGAAGAGACAACACGGTAGAGAAACCGTGCTTTAGCTGCCATCCACCTCTCTGAGGGAGGAAGCAGTTTCCAGGCTACCGTGGGGGAGAGCCTGGGGAACGGGTTCCTCACGTGAAACCGAGGGAGAGGAAGTCCGGGCCGGAAGGCACCTCTCGACTCAGCTCTTGTTACCTGAAGCTCACCCTTACTGCCCCATGCGTGCCTAGGAATGCTAAGGGCTCCACGCTGATTTGGCAGAAAGAAGCCGGTAAAGAAGCCCGGCTTCAGCTCATTCAATGCCTCTCCACAGGGTGGCAGCCTTTTCAACTCTGCTTCAGGGCAAGCGTGGGGAGTGAGTCCCAGCAGAATTCCGAGGGAGAAAGAAGCATGGGCAGAAGGCACCCCTCGACTCAACTCTTGTTTCGGGAACCTAGGTCGGCTCTCCCGCGTGTGCGGGGGGTCCTAAGGGCCGTCCACCCGACGCAAAGGAGCCACACTGGAGAGAACCCGTGCCTCGGCACAGATCGCCCTTCCTGAGCGTGCACTTCATCTCGTGTGTGTTTCTGTGAACGCATGAGAAATGGAACCCAAACGGAACCCGGAGTGAGAAGCAGGCCTGTAAGGAAGGCTGCTGTCGACTCCGCTGTTGTTTTAGGAGATCCGCCCTGCCCTGCCCTGGGTGCCTGGATGCCTGGTTACCGGGCTACTAACACCAGGAATCAATGCTAGAGAGTTCCTGCGCTTTAGTTAACATTGCCGTTCCTGAAGCCAGAGGAATTTCACAGTGCTCGTGCAGGAGAGACGGGGGAAAGGGTCCCGTCCGTGAAATGGAGCGAGAAACAGGCCGCTGCGGAAGGCCGCTCTCAACTCACCTCTTGTGGAGGAGGCCGGTCCCCTTGCCCCGGGTGTGCCTGCAGGCCTACAGCCAAGCCCCTCAGTCGAAGGAACAAGTGTGTAGAGAATTCCTGCTTCAGCGAAAAGAGGCCTTCCCGAGGCTGGAAGCATGTTGCTGTGTGCATGCGTGAGAGAACGGCAAGGGAGTCCCCAACCATTTTCCGTGGGAGACTCAGGCCCCGGAAGAAGGCCGAGCACGACTCCTCACTGGTGTCATGGTCTGTGGGGGGAAGCAGTTTACTCTGCACTGTGGGTGAGAGCCTGGGGACGGGTTCCATACGTAAACTCGATGGAGAAACAGGCCGGTGCAGAAGGCAGCTGTCAGCTCCCTCCTGGGTTACGGGGCTGGTACCGTTGCCCCGTGTGTGCCTGCAGGCCTAAAGCCAAGCACCTAAGTCGAAGGAACAAGTGCGGAGAGAATTCCTGCTTCAGCGGAAATAGGCCTTCCTGAGGCTGGAAGCGTGTTGCTGTGTGCATGCGTGAGCGCACTGCAACGGAGTCCCAAACCATTTTCCGTGGGAGCCTCAGGCCGCTGCAGAAGGCAGCACACGACTCCCCACGTGTTTCAGGAAGCTAGCCCTGCGGCCCCACTTGTGCACGGAAGTCTAATCGCTTGCGTTCTACCTCGAAGAAACAACAGTGTACAGAAGCCGTGCTTTGGCTACCGTCGACCCCTCTGTGGGAGGAAGCAGTTTATGCTGCAGTGTGGGTGAGGGCCTGGGGGGGGGGGGGGGCGGGTTCCATAGGTAAAATCGAGGCAGAACCAGGCCGGCGCAGAAGGCAGCTGTCGACTCACTCCTTGTTTACGAGGCTGGTACCGTTGCCCCGTACGTGTGCCTGCAGGCCTAAAGCCAAGCCCCTGAGTCGAAGGAACAAGTGTGTGGAGAATTCCTGCTTCAGCGAAAAGAGGCCTTCCCGAGGCTGGAAGCATGTTGCTGTGTGCATGCGTGAGAGAACGGCAAGGGAGTCCCCAACCATTTTCCGCGGGAGACTCAGGCCCCGGAAGAAGGCCGAGCACGACTCCCCACTGGTGTCGTGGTCTGTGGGAGGAAGCAGTTCACTCTGCACTGTGGGTGAGAGCCTGCGGACGGGTTCCATTCGTAAACTCGATGGAGAAACAGGCCGGTGCCGAAGGCAGCTGTCAGCTCACTCCTTGTTTACGAGGCTGGTACCGTTGCCCCGTGTGTGCCTGCAGGCCTGAAGCCAAGCACCTAAGTGGAGGGAACAAGTCTGCAGAGAATTCCTGCTTCAGCGAAAAGAGGCCTTCCTGAGGCTGGAAGCATGTTGCTGTGTGCATGCGTGAGAGAACTGCAAGGGAGTCCCAAAACATTTTCCGTGGGAGACTCAGGCCCCGGAAGAAAGCAGAGCACGACTCCCCACTTGTGTCATGGTCTGTGGGAGGAAGCAGTTTACCGTGTACTGTAGCTGAGAGCCTGGGGAACGGGTTCCACCCGTAAAATCGAGGGAGCACCAAGGCCGGCGCGGAAGGCAGCTCTCAGCTCACCTCTTGTTTACGCGCCTACTCCCGTTGCCCCGTGTGTGCGTGCAGGCTTGAAGGCAACCCCCTAACTCGAAGGAACAACTCTGCTGAGAACCCGTGCTTCAGCCGAAAGAGCCGTTCCTGAGGGTGCAAGCATTTTGCTGTGGCAATGCGTGAGAGCACTGCAAGGGAGTCCGGAGGCCTTTTCCGAGTGAGACTCAGGCCCTGGCCGAAGGCAGCACACGGCTCCCCACTTGTTTCAGGAAGCTAGCTCTGCGGCCTCACTTTCGCATGGAAGCCTAATCGCTAGCGTTCGAACTCGAAGAGACAACACGGTAGAGAAACCGTGCTTTAGCTGCCATCCACCTCTCTGAGGGAGGAAGCAGTTTCCAGGCTACCGTGGGGGAGAGCCTGGGGAACGGGTTCCTCACGTGAAACCGAGGGAGAGGAAGTCCGGGCCGGAAGGCACCTCTCGACTCAGCTCTTGTTACCTGAAGCTCACCCTTACTGCCCCATGCGTGCCTAGGAATGCTAAGGGCTCCACGCTGATTTGGCAGAAAGAAGCCGGTAAAGAAGCCCGGCTTCAGCTCATTCAATGCCTCTCCACAGGGTGGCAGCCTTTTCAACTCTGCTTCAGGGCAAGCGTGGGGAGTGAGTCCCAGCAGAATTCCGAGGGAGAAAGAAGCATGGGCAGAAGGCACCCCTCGACTCAACTCTTGTTTCGGGAACCTAGGTCGGCTCTCCCGCGTGTGCGGGGGGTCCTAAGGGCCGTCCACCCGACGCAAAGGAGCCACACTGGAGAGAACCCGTGCCTCGGCACAGATCGCCCTTCCTGAGCGTGCACTTCATCTCGTGTGTGTTTCTGTGAACGCATGAGAAATGGAACCCAAACGGAACCCGGAGTGAGAAGCAGGCCTGTAAGGAAGGCTGCTGTCGACTCCGCTGTTGTTTTAGGAGATCCGCCCTGCCCTGCCCTGGGTGCCTGGATGCCTGGTTACCGGGCTACTAACACCAGGAATCAATGCTAGAGAGTTCCTGCGCTTTAGTTAACATTGCCGTTCCTGAAGCCAGAGGAATTTCACAGTGCTCGTGCAGGAGAGACGGGGGAAAGGGTCCCGTCCGTGAAATGGAGCGAGAAACAGGCCGCTGCGGAAGGCCGCTCTCAACTCACCTCTTGTGGAGGAGGCCGGTCCCCTTGCCCCGGGTGTGCCTGCAGGCCTACAGCCAAGCCCCTCAGTCGAAGGAACAAGTGTGTAGAGAATTCCTGCTTCAGCGAAAAGAGGCCTTCCCGAGGCTGGAAGCATGTTGCTGTGTGCATGCGTGAGAGAACGGCAAGGGAGTCCCCAACCATTTTCCGTGGGAGACTCAGGCCCCGGAAGAAGGCCGAGCACGACTCCTCACTGGTGTCATGGTCTGTGGGGGGAAGCAGTTTACTCTGCACTGTGGGTGAGAGCCTGGGGACGGGTTCCATACGTAAACTCGATGGAGAAACAGGCCGGTGCAGAAGGCAGCTGTCAGCTCCCTCCTGGGTTACGGGGCTGGTACCGTTGCCCCGTGTGTGCCTGCAGGCCTAAAGCCAAGCACCTAAGTCGAAGGAACAAGTGCGGAGAGAATTCCTGCTTCAGCGGAAATAGGCCTTCCTGAGGCTGGAAGCGTGTTGCTGTGTGCATGCGTGAGCGCACTGCAACGGAGTCCCAAACCATTTTCCGTGGGAGCCTCAGGCCGCTGCAGAAGGCAGCACACGACTCCCCACGTGTTTCAGGAAGCTAGCCCTGCGGCCCCACTTGTGCACGGAAGTCTAATCGCTTGCGTTCTACCTCGAAGAAACAACAGTGTACAGAAGCCGTGCTTTGGCTACCGTCGACCCCTCTGTGGGAGGAAGCAGTTTATGCTGCAGTGTGGGTGAGGGCCTGGGGGGGGGGGGGGGCGGGTTCCATAGGTAAAATCGAGGCAGAACCAGGCCGGCGCAGAAGGCAGCTGTCGACTCACTCCTTGTTTACGAGGCTGGTACCGTTGCCCCGTACGTGTGCCTGCAGGCCTAAAGCCAAGCCCCTGAGTCGAAGGAACAAGTGTGTGGAGAATTCCTGCTTCAGCGAAAAGAGGCCTTCCCGAGGCTGGAAGCATGTTGCTGTGTGCATGCGTGAGAGAACGGCAAGGGAGTCCCCAACCATTTTCCGCGGGAGACTCAGGCCCCGGAAGAAGGCCGAGCACGACTCCCCACTGGTGTCGTGGTCTGTGGGAGGAAGCAGTTCACTCTGCACTGTGGGTGAGAGCCTGCGGACGGGTTCCATTCGTAAACTCGATGGAGAAACAGGCCGGTGCCGAAGGCAGCTGTCAGCTCACTCCTTGTTTACGAGGCTGGTACCGTTGCCCCGTGTGTGCCTGCAGGCCTGAAGCCAAGCACCTAAGTGGAGGGAACAAGTCTGCAGAGAATTCCTGCTTCAGCGAAAAGAGGCCTTCCTGAGGCTGGAAGCATGTTGCTGTGTGCATGCGTGAGAGAACTGCAAGGGAGTCCCAAAACATTTTCCGTGGGAGACTCAGGCCCCGGAAGAAAGCAGAGCACGACTCCCCACTTGTGTCATGGTCTGTGGGAGGAAGCAGTTTACCGTGTACTGTAGCTGAGAGCCTGGGGAACGGGTTCCACCCGTAAAATCGAGGGAGCACCAAGGCCGGCGCGGAAGGCAGCTCTCAGCTCACCTCTTGTTTACGCGCCTACTCCCGTTGCCCCGTGTGTGCGTGCAGGCTTGAAGGCAACCCCCTAACTCGAAGGAACAACTCTGCTGAGAACCCGTGCTTCAGCCGAAAGAGCCGTTCCTGAGGGTGCAAGCATTTTGCTGTGGCAATGCGTGAGAGCACTGCAAGGGAGTCCGGAGGCCTTTTCCGAGTGAGACTCAGGCCCTGGCCGAAGGCAGCACACGGCTCCCCACTTGTTTCAGGAAGCTAGCTCTGCGGCCTCACTTTCGCATGGAAGCCTAATCGCTAGCGTTCGAACTCGAAGAGACAACACGGTAGAGAAACCGTGCTTTAGCTGCCATCCACCTCTCTGAGGGAGGAAGCAGTTTCCAGGCTACCGTGGGGGAGAGCCTGGGGAACGGGTTCCTCACGTGAAACCGAGGGAGAGGAAGTCCGGGCCGGAAGGCACCTCTCGACTCAGCTCTTGTTACCTGAAGCTCACCCTTACTGCCCCATGCGTGCCTAGGAATGCTAAGGGCTCCACGCTGATTTGGCAGAAAGAAGCCGGTAAAGAAGCCCGGCTTCAGCTCATTCAATGCCTCTCCACAGGGTGGCAGCCTTTTCAACTCTGCTTCAGGGCAAGCGTGGGGAGTGAGTCCCAGCAGAATTCCGAGGGAGAAAGAAGCATGGGCAGAAGGCACCCCTCGACTCAACTCTTGTTTCGGGAACCTAGGTCGGCTCTCCCGCGTGTGCGGGGGGTCCTAAGGGCCGTCCACCCGACGCAAAGGAGCCACACTGGAGAGAACCCGTGCCTCGGCACAGATCGCCCTTCCTGAGCGTGCACTTCATCTCGTGTGTGTTTCTGTGAACGCATGAGAAATGGAACCCAAACGGAACCCGGAGTGAGAAGCAGGCCTGTAAGGAAGGCTGCTGTCGACTCCGCTGTTGTTTTAGGAGATCCGCCCTGCCCTGCCCTGGGTGCCTGGATGCCTGGTTACCGGGCTACTAACACCAGGAATCAATGCTAGAGAGTTCCTGCGCTTTAGTTAACATTGCCGTTCCTGAAGCCAGAGGAATTTCACAGTGCTCGTGCAGGAGAGACGGGGGAAAGGGTCCCGTCCGTGAAATGGAGCGAGAAACAGGCCGCTGCGGAAGGCCGCTCTCAACTCACCTCTTGTGGAGGAGGCCGGTCCCCTTGCCCCGGGTGTGCCTGCAGGCCTACAGCCAAGCCCCTCAGTCGAAGGAACAAGTGTGTAGAGAATTCCTGCTTCAGCGAAAAGAGGCCTTCCCGAGGCTGGAAGCATGTTGCTGTGTGCATGCGTGAGAGAACGGCAAGGGAGTCCCCAACCATTTTCCGTGGGAGACTCAGGCCCCGGAAGAAGGCCGAGCACGACTCCTCACTGGTGTCATGGTCTGTGGGGGGAAGCAGTTTACTCTGCACTGTGGGTGAGAGCCTGGGGACGGGTTCCATACGTAAACTCGATGGAGAAACAGGCCGGTGCAGAAGGCAGCTGTCAGCTCCCTCCTGGGTTACGGGGCTGGTACCGTTGCCCCGTGTGTGCCTGCAGGCCTAAAGCCAAGCACCTAAGTCGAAGGAACAAGTGCGGAGAGAATTCCTGCTTCAGCGGAAATAGGCCTTCCTGAGGCTGGAAGCGTGTTGCTGTGTGCATGCGTGAGCGCACTGCAACGGAGTCCCAAACCATTTTCCGTGGGAGCCTCAGGCCGCTGCAGAAGGCAGCACACGACTCCCCACGTGTTTCAGGAAGCTAGGCCCTGCGGCCCCACTTGTGCACGGAAGTCTAATCGCTTGCGTTCTACCTCGAAGAAACAACAGTGTACAGAAGCCGTGCTTTGGCTACCGTCGACCCCTCTGTGGGAGGAAGCAGTTTATGCTGCAGTGTGGGTGAGGGCCTGGGGGGGGGGGGGGCGGGTTCCATAGGTAAAATCGAGGCAGAACCAGGCCGGCGCAGAAGGCAGCTGTCGACTCACTCCTTGTTTACGAGGCTGGTACCGTTGCCCCGTACGTGTGCCTGCAGGCCTAAAGCCAAGCCCCTGAGTCGAAGGAACAAGTGTGTGGAGAATTCCTGCTTCAGCGAAAAGAGGCCTTCCCGAGGCTGGAAGCATGTTGCTGTGTGCATGCGTGAGAGAACGGCAAGGGAGTCCCCAACCATTTTCCGCGGGAGACTCAGGCCCCGGAAGAAGGCCGAGCACGACTCCCCACTGGTGTCGTGGTCTGTGGGAGGAAGCAGTTCACTCTGCACTGTGGGTGAGAGCCTGCGGACGGGTTCCATTCGTAAACTCGATGGAGAAACAGGCCGGTGCCGAAGGCAGCTGTCAGCTCACTCCTTGTTTACGAGGCTGGTACCGTTGCCCCGTGTGTGCCTGCAGGCCTGAAGCCAAGCACCTAAGTGGAGGGAACAAGTCTGCAGAGAATTCCTGCTTCAGCGAAAAGAGGCCTTCCTGAGGCTGGAAGCATGTTGCTGTGTGCATGCGTGAGAGAACTGCAAGGGAGTCCCAAAACATTTTCCGTGGGAGACTCAGGCCCCGGAAGAAAGCAGAGCACGACTCCCCACTTGTGTCATGGTCTGTGGGAGGAAGCAGTTTACCGTGTACTGTAGCTGAGAGCCTGGGGAACGGGTTCCACCCGTAAAATCGAGGGAGCACCAAGGCCGGCGCGGAAGGCAGCTCTCAGCTCACCTCTTGTTTACGCGCCTACTCCCGTTGCCCCGTGTGTGCGTGCAGGCTTGAAGGCAACCCCCTAACTCGAAGGAACAACTCTGCTGAGAACCCGTGCTTCAGCCGAAAGAGCCGTTCCTGAGGGTGCAAGCATTTTGCTGTGGCAATGCGTGAGAGCACTGCAAGGGAGTCCGGAGGCCTTTTCCGAGTGAGACTCAGGCCCTGGCCGAAGGCAGCACACGGCTCCCCACTTGTTTCAGGAAGCTAGCTCTGCGGCCTCACTTTCGCATGGAAGCCTAATCGCTAGCGTTCGAACTCGAAGAGACAACACGGTAGAGAAACCGTGCTTTAGCTGCCATCCACCTCTCTGAGGGAGGAAGCAGTTTCCAGGCTACCGTGGGGGAGAGCCTGGGGAACGGGTTCCTCACGTGAAACCGAGGGAGAGGAAGTCCGGGCCGGAAGGCACCTCTCGACTCAGCTCTTGTTACCTGAAGCTCACCCTTACTGCCCCATGCGTGCCTAGGAATGCTAAGGGCTCCACGCTGATTTGGCAGAAAGAAGCCGGTAAAGAAGCCCGGCTTCAGCTCATTCAATGCCTCTCCACAGGGTGGCAGCCTTTTCAACTCTGCTTCAGGGCAAGCGTGGGGAGTGAGTCCCAGCAGAATTCCGAGGGAGAAAGAAGCATGGGCAGAAGGCACCCCTCGACTCAACTCTTGTTTCGGGAACCTAGGTCGGCTCTCCCGCGTGTGCGGGGGGTCCTAAGGGCCGTCCACCCGACGCAAAGGAGCCACACTGGAGAGAACCCGTGCCTCGGCACAGATCGCCCTTCCTGAGCGTGCACTTCATCTCGTGTGTGTTTCTGTGAACGCATGAGAAATGGAACCCAAACGGAACCCGGAGTGAGAAGCAGGCCTGTAAGGAAGGCTGCTGTCGACTCCGCTGTTGTTTTAGGAGATCCGCCCTGCCCTGCCCTGGGTGCCTGGATGCCTGGTTACCGGGCTACTAACACCAGGAATCAATGCTAGAGAGTTCCTGCGCTTTAGTTAACATTGCCGTTCCTGAAGCCAGAGGAATTTCACAGTGCTCGTGCAGGAGAGACGGGGGAAAGGGTCCCGTCCGTGAAATGGAGCGAGAAACAGGCCGCTGCGGAAGGCCGCTCTCAACTCACCTCTTGTGGAGGAGGCCGGTCCCCTTGCCCCGGGTGTGCCTGCAGGCCTACAGCCAAGCCCCTCAGTCGAAGGAACAAGTGTGTAGAGAATTCCTGCTTCAGCGAAAAGAGGCCTTCCCGAGGCTGGAAGCATGTTGCTGTGTGCATGCGTGAGAGAACGGCAAGGGAGTCCCCAACCATTTTCCGTGGGAGACTCAGGCCCCGGAAGAAGGCCGAGCACGACTCCTCACTGGTGTCATGGTCTGTGGGGGGAAGCAGTTTACTCTGCACTGTGGGTGAGAGCCTGGGGACGGGTTCCATACGTAAACTCGATGGAGAAACAGGCCGGTGCAGAAGGCAGCTGTCAGCTCCCTCCTGGGTTACGGGGCTGGTACCGTTGCCCCGTGTGTGCCTGCAGGCCTAAAGCCAAGCACCTAAGTCGAAGGAACAAGTGCGGAGAGAATTCCTGCTTCAGCGGAAATAGGCCTTCCTGAGGCTGGAAGCGTGTTGCTGTGTGCATGCTGTGAGCGCACTGCAACGGAGTCCCAAACCATTTTCCGTGGGAGCCTCAGGCCGCTGCAGAAGGCAGCACACGACTCCCCACGTGTTTCAGGAAGCTAGCCCTGCGGCCCCACTTGTGCACGGAAGTCTAATCGCTTGCGTTCTACCTCGAAGAAACAACAGTGTACAGAAGCCGTGCTTTGGCTACCGTCGACCCCTCTGTGGGAGGAAGCAGTTTATGCTGCAGTGTGGGTGAGGTCCTGGGGGGGGGGGGGGGGCGGGTTCCATAGGTAAAATCGAGGCAGAACCAGGCCGGCGCAGAAGGCAGCTGTCGACTCACTCCTTGTTTACGAGGCTGGTACCGTTGCCCCGTACGTGTGCCTGCAGGCCTAAAGCCAAGCCCCTGAGTCGAAGGAACAAGTGTGTGGAGAATTCCTGCTTCAGCGAAAAGAGGCCTTCCCGAGGCTGGAAGCATGTTGCTGTGTGCATGCGTGAGAGAACGGCAAGGGAGTCCCCAACCATTTTCCGCGGGAGACTCAGGCCCCGGAAGAAGGCCGAGCACGACTCCCCACTGGTGTCGTGGTCTGTGGGAGGAAGCAGTTCACTCTGCACTGTGGGTGAGAGCCTGCGGACGGGTT